>NC_142647.1:22133712-22436742 GCF_053813885.1 Theobroma cacao
TTACCTCGAGAAACGTGAAGCGAAAGCCATCTATTGACAAGAAAAGTTCATTTATTGTCACTCATTCCTTTGAAAGCTTTCTTATTGGTTTTAAATGGATTTATAATCTCATTATTGATTTTAAGTTCAATTTTCTTACAATTTTGTTTAAAACAGAATAGAATTGAATGTTTGCCTCGAGAAACGTGACGCGAAAGCCATCCATTGACAACAAAAGTTTATTTATAGTCACTCATGCCTTCGGTAGCCTTTTTACTCGCTTTAAATAGTTTTATAGTCTCATTGTTGATTTTAAGTGGAATATTCTTACATTTTTGGTTAACAAATATTGTAATTGAATGTTTACCTCGGAAAACGTGAAGCGAAAGCCATCTATTGACAAGAAAAGTTCATTTATAGTCACTCATTCCTTTGAAAGCGTTATTATTGGTTTTAAATGGATTTATAATCTCATTATTGATTTTAAGTTCATTTTTCTTAGAATTTTGTTTAAAACAGAATATAATTCAATGTTTGCCTCGAGAAACGTGAAGCGAAAGCCATCTATTGACAAGAAAAGTTCATTTATTATCACTCATTCCTTTGAAAGCTTTATTATTGGTTTTAAATGGATTTATAATCTCATTATTGATTTTAAGTTCAATTTTCTTACAATTTTGTTTAAAACAGAATATAATTGAATGTTTGCCTCAAGAAACGTGACGCGAAAGCCATCCATTGACAACAAAAGTTTATTTATAGTCACTCATGCCTTCGGAAGCCTTATTACCCGCTTTAAATAGTTTTATAGTCTCATTGTTGATTTTAAGTTGAATATTCTTACATTTTTGGTTAACAAAGATTGGAATTGAATGTTTGCCTCGGGAAACGTGAAGCGAAAGCCATCTATTGACAAGAAAAGTTCATTTATAGTCACTCATTCCTTTGAAAGCGTTATTATTTGTTTTAAATGGATATATAATCTCATTATTGATTTTAAGTTCGATTTTCTTACAATTTTGTTTAAAACAGAATATATTTGAATGTTTTCCTCGAGCAACATGACGCGAAAACCATCCATTGACAACAAAAGTTTATTTATAGTCACTCATGCCTTCGGAAGACTTATTACTCGCTTTAAATAGTTTTATAGTCTCATTGTTGATTTTAAGTTGAATATTCTTACATTTTTGGTTAACAAAGATTGTAATTGAATGTTTGCCTCGGGAAACGTGAAGCGAAAGCCATCTATTGACAAGAAAAGTTCATTTATAGTCACTAATTCCTTTGAAAGCGTTATTATTGGTTTTAAATGGATTTATAATCTCATTATGAATTTTAAGTTCAATTTTCTTATAATTTTGGTTAAAACAGAATATAATTGAATGTTTACCTTGAGAAACGTGAAGCGAAAGCCATCTATTGACAAGAAAAGTTCATTTATGGTCACTTATTCCTTTGAAAGCGTTATTATTGGTTTTAAATGGATTTATAATCTCATTATTGATTTTAAGTTCAATTTTCTTACAATTTTGTTTAAAACAGAATAGAATTGAATGTTTGCCTCGAGAAACGTGACGCGAAAGCCATCCATTGACAACAAAAGTTTATTTATAGTCACTCATGCGTTCGGAAGCCTTATTACTCGCTTTAAATAGTTTTATAGTCTCATTGTTGATTTTAAGTTGAATATTCATACATTTTTGGTTAACAAAGATTGTAATTGAATGTTTACCTCGGAAAACGTGAAGCGAAAGCCATCTATTGACAAGAAAAGTTCATTTATAGTCACTCATTCCTTTGAAAGCGTTATTATTGGTTTTAAATGGATTTATAATCTCATTATGGATTTTAAGTTCAATTTTCTTATAATTTTGGTTAAAACAGAATATAATTGAATGTTTACCTTGAGAAACGTGAAGCGAAAGCCATCTATTGACAAGAAAAGTTCATTTATGGTCACTTATTCCTTTGAAAGCGTTATTATTGGTTTTAAATGGATTTATAATCTCATTATTGATTTTAAGTTCAATTTTCTTACAATTTTGTTTAAAACAAAATATAATTGAATGTTTACCTCGAGAAACGTGACGCGAAAGCCATCCATTGACAACAAAAGTTTATTTATAGTCACTCATGCCTTCGGAAGCCTTATTACCCGCTTTAAATAGTTTTATAGTCTCATTGTTGATTTTAAGTTGAATATTCTTACATTTTTGGTTAACAAAGATTGTAATTGAATGTTTGCCTCGGGAAACGTGAAGCGAAAGCCATCTATTGACAAGAAAAGTTCATTTATAGTCACTCATTCCTTTGAAAGCGTTATTATTTGTTTTAAATGGATATATAATCTCATTATTGATTTTAAGTTCGATTTTCTTACAATTTTCTTTAAAACAGAATATATTTGAATGTTTTCCTCGAGCAACATGACGCGAAAACCATCCATTGACAACAAAAGTTTATTTATAGTCACTCATGCCTTCGGAAGCCTTATTACTCGCTTTAAATAGTTTTATAGTCTCATTGTTGATTTTAAGTTGAATATTCTTACATTTTTGGTTAACAAAGATTGTAATTGAATGTTTTCCTCGGGAAACGTGAAGCGAAAGCCATCTATTGACAAGAAAAGTTCATTTATAGTCACTCATTCCTTTGAAAGCGTTATTATTGGTTTTAAATGGATTTATAATCTCATTATTGATTTTAAGTTCAATTTTCTTACAATTTTGTTTAAAACAGAATATAATTGAATGTTTACCTCGAGAAACGTGAAGCGAAAGCCATCTATTGACAAGAAAAGTTCATTTATGGTCACTCATTCCTTTGAAAGCGTTATTATTGGTTTTAAATGGATTTATAATCTCATTATTGATTTTAAGTTCAATTTTCTTACAATTTTGTTTAAAACAGAATAGAATTGAATGTTTGCCTCGAGAAACGTGACGCGAAAGCCATTCATTGACAACAAAAGTTTATTTATAGTCACTCATGCGTTCGGAAGCCTTATTACTCGCTTTAAATAGTTTTATAGTCTCATTGTTGATTTTAAGTTGAATATTCATACATTTTTGGTTAACAAAGATTGTAATTGAATGTTTACCTCGGAAAACGTGAAGCGAAAGCCATCTATTGACAAGAAAAGTTCATTTATAGTCACTCATTCCTTTGAAAGCGTTATTATTGGTTTTAAATGGATTTATAATCTCATTATGGATTTTAAGTTCAATTTTCTTATAATTTTGGTTAAAACAGAATATAATTGAATGTTTACCTTGAGAAACGTGAAGCGAAAGCCATCTATTGACAAGAAAAGTTCATTTATGGTCACTTATTCCTTTGAAAGCGTTATTATTGGTTTTAAATGGATTTATAATCTCATTATTGATTTTAAGTTCAATTTTCTTACAATTTTGTTTAAAACAAAATATAATTGAATGTTTGCCTCGAGAAACGTGACGCGAAAGCCATCCATTGACAACAAAAGTTTATTTATAGTCACTCATGCCTTCGGAAGCCTTATTACCCGCTTTAAATAGTTTTATAGTCTCATTGTTGATTTTAAGTTGAATATTCTTACATTTTTGGTTAACAAAGATTGTAATTGAATGTTTGCCTCGGGAAACGTGAAGCGAAAGCCATCTATTGACAAGAAAAGTTCATTTATAGTCACTCATTCCTTTGAAAGCGTTATTATTTGTTTTAAATGGATATATAATCTCATTATTGATTTTAAGTTCGATTTTCTTACAATTTTCTTTAAAACAGAATATATTTGAATGTTTTCCTCGAGCAACATGACGCGAAAACCATCCATTGACAACAAAAGTTTATTTATAGTCACTCATGCCTTCGGTAGCCTTTTTACTCGCTTTAAATAGTTTTATAGTCTCATTGTTGATTTTAAGTGGAATATTCTTACATTTTTGGTTAACAAATATTGTAATTGAATGTTTACCTCGGAAAACGTGAAGCGAAAGCCATCTATTGACAAGAAAAGTTCATTTATAGTCACTCATTCCTTTGAAAGCGTTATTATTGGTTTTAAATGGATTTATAATCTCATTATTGATTTTAAGTTCATTTTTCTTAGAATTTTGTTTAAAACAGAATATAATTCAATGTTTGCCTCGAGAAACGTGAAGCGAAAGCCATCTATTGACAAGAAAAGTTCATTTATTATCACTCATTCCTTTGAAAGCTTTATTATTGGTTTTAAATGGATTTATAATCTCATTATTGATTTTAAGTTCAATTTTCTTACAATTTTGTTTAAAACAGAATATAATTGAATGTTTGCCTCAAGAAACGTGACGCGAAAGCCATCCATTGACAACAAAAGTTTATTTATAGTCACTCATGCCTTCGGAAGCCTTATTACCCGCTTTAAATAGTTTTATAGTCTCATTGTTGATTTTAAGTTGAATATTCTTACATTTTTGGTTAACAAAGATTGGAATTGAATGTTTGCCTCGGGAAACGTGAAGCGAAAGCCATCTATTGACAAGAAAAGTTCATTTATAGTCACTCATTCCTTTGAAAGCGTTATTATTTGTTTTAAATGGATATATAATCTCATTATTGATTTTAAGTTCGATTTTCTTACAATTTTGTTTAAAACAGAATATATTTGAATGTTTTCCTCGAGCAACATGACGCGAAAACCATCCATTGACAACAAAAGTTTATTTATAGTCACTCATGCCTTCGGAAGACTTATTACTCGCTTTAAATAGTTTTATAGTCTCATTGTTGATTTTAAGTTGAATATTCTTACATTTTTGGTTAACAAAGATTGTAATTGAATGTTTGCCTCGGGAAACGTGAAGCGAAAGCCATCTATTGACAAGAAAAGTTCATTTATAGTCACTAATTCCTTTGAAAGCGTTATTATTGGTTTTAAATGGATTTATAATCTCATTATGAATTTTAAGTTCAATTTTCTTATAATTTTGGTTAAAACAGAATATAATTGAATGTTTACCTTGAGAAACGTGAAGCGAAAGCCATCTATTGACAAGAAAAGTTCATTTATGGTCACTTATTCCTTTGAAAGCGTTATTATTGGTTTTAAATGGATTTATAATCTCATTATTGATTTTAAGTTCAATTTTCTTACAATTTTGTTTAAAACAGAATAGAATTGAATGTTTGCCTCGAGAAACGTGACGCGAAAGCCATCCATTGACAACAAAAGTTTATTTATAGTCACTCATGCGTTCGGAAGCCTTATTACTCGCTTTAAATAGTTTTATAGTCTCATTGTTGATTTTAAGTTGAATATTCATACATTTTTGGTTAACAAAGATTGTAATTGAATGTTTACCTCGGAAAACGTGAAGCGAAAGCCATCTATTGACAAGAAAAGTTCATTTATAGTCACTCATTCCTTTGAAAGCGTTATTATTGGTTTTAAATGGATTTATAATCTCATTATGGATTTTAAGTTCAATTTTCTTATAATTTTGGTTAAAACAGAATATAATTGAATGTTTACCTTGAGAAACGTGAAGCGAAAGCCATCTATTGACAAGAAAAGTTCATTTATGGTCACTTATTCCTTTGAAAGCGTTATTATTGGTTTTAAATGGATTTATAATCTCATTATTGATTTTAAGTTCAATTTTCTTACAATTTTGTTTAAAACAAAATATAATTGAATGTTTACCTCGAGAAACGTGACGCGAAAGCCATCCATTGACAACAAAAGTTTATTTATAGTCACTCATGCCTTCGGAAGCCTTATTACCCGCTTTAAATAGTTTTATAGTCTCATTGTTGATTTTAAGTTGAATATTCTTACATTTTTGGTTAACAAAGATTGTAATTGAATGTTTGCCTCGGGAAACGTGAAGCAAAAGCCATCTATTGACAAGAAAAGTTCATTTATAGTCACTCATTCCTTTGAAAGCGTTATTATTTGTTTTAAATGGATATATAATCTCATTATTGATTTTAAGTTCGATTTTCTTACAATTTTCTTTAAAACAGAATATATTTGAATGTTTTCCTCGAGCAACATGACGCGAAAACCATCCATTGACAACAAAAGTTTATTTATAGTCACTCATGCCTTCGGAAGCCTTATTACTCGCTTTAAATAGTTTTATAGTCTCATTGTTGATTTTAAGTTGAATATTCTTACATTTTTGGTTAACAAAGATTGTAATTGAATGTTTTCCTCGGGAAACGTGAAGCGAAAGCCATCTATTGACAAGAAAAGTTCATTTATAGTCACTCATTCCTTTGAAAGCGTTATTATTGGTTTTAAATGGATTTATAATCTCATTATTGATTTTAAGTTCAATTTTCTTACAATTTTGTTTAAAACAGAATATAATTGAATGTTTACCTCGAGAAACGTGAAGCGAAAGCCATCTATTGACAAGAAAAGTTCATTTATGGTCACTCATTCCTTTGAAAGCGTTATTATTGGTTTTAAATAGATTTATAATCTCATTATTGATTTTAAGTTCATTTTTCTTAGAATTTTGTTTAAAACAGAATATAATTGAATGTTTGGCTCGAGAAACGTGAAGCGAAAGCCATCTATTGACAAGAAAAGTTCATTTATTGTCACTCATTCCTTTTAAAGCTTTATTATTGGTTTTAAATGGATTTATAATCTCATTATTGATTTTAAGTTCAATTTTCTTACAATTTTGTTTAAAACAGAATATAATTGAATGTTTGCCTCGAGAAACGTGACGCGAAAGTCATCCATTGACAACAAAAGTTTATTTATAGTCACTCATGTTTTCGGAAGCCTTATTACCCGCTTTAAATAGTTTTATAGTCTCATTGTTGATTTTAAGTTGAATATTCTTACATTTTTGGTTAACAAAGATTGTAATTGAATGTTTGTCTCGGGAAACATGAAGCGAAAGCCATCTATTGACAAGAAAAGTTCATTTATAGTCACTCATTCCTTTGAAAGTGTTATTATTGGTTTTAAATGGATTTATAATCTGATTATGGATTTTAAGTTCAATTTTCTTATGATTTTGGTTAAAACAGAATATAATTGAACGTTTACCTCGAGAAACGTGAAGCGAAAGCCATCTATTGACAAGAAAAGTTCATTTATGGTCACTTATTCCTTTGAAAGCGTTATTATTGGTTTTAAATGGATTTATAATCTCATTATTGATTTTAAGTTCAATTTTCTTACAATTTTGTTTAAAACAGAATATAATTGAATGTTTACCTTGAGAAACGTGAAGCGAAAGCCATCTATTGACAAGAAAAGTTCATTTATGGTCACTTATTCCTTTGAAAGCGTTATTATTGGTTTTAAATGGATTTATAATCTCATTATTGATTTTAAGTTCAATTTTCTTACAATTTTGTTTAAAACAGAATAGAACTGAATGTTTGCCTCGAGAAACGTGACGCGAAAGCCATCCATTGACAACAAAAGTTTATTTATAGTCACTCATGCGTTCGGAAGCCTTATTACTCGCTTTAAATAGTTTTATAGTCTCATTGTTGATTTTAAGTTGAATATTCATACATTTTTGGTTAACAAAGATTGTAATTGAATGTTTACCTCGGAAAACGTGAAGCGAAAGCCATCTATTGACAAGAAAAGTTCATTTATAGTCACTCATTCCTTTGAAAGCGTTATTATTGGTTTTAAATGGATTTATAATCTCATTATGGATTTTAAGTTCAATTTTCTTATAATTTTGGTTAAAACAGAATATAATTGAATGTTTACCTTGAGAAACGTGAAGCGAAAGCCATCTATTGACAAGAAAAGTTCATTTATGGTCACTCATTCCTTTGAAAGCGTTATTATTGGTTTTAAATGGATTTATAATCTCATTATGAATTTTAAGTTCAATTTTCTTATAATTTTGGTTAAAACAGAATATAATTGAATGTTTACCTTGAGAAACGTGAAGCAAAAGCCATCTATTGACAAGAAAAGTTCATTTATGGTCACTTATTCCTTTGAAAGCGTTATTATTGGTTTTAAATGGATTTATAATCTCATTATTGATTTTAAGTTCAATTTTCTTACAATTTTGTTTAAAACAGAATAGAATTGAATGTTTGCCTCGAGAAACGTGACGCGAAAGCCATTCATTGACAACAAAAGTTTATTTATAGTCACTCATGCGTTCGGAAGCCTTATTACTCGCTTTAAATAGTTTTATAGTCTCATTGTTGATTTTAAGTTGAATATTCATACATTTTTGGTTAACAAAGATTGTAATTGAATGTTTACCTCGGAAAACGTGAAGCGAAAGCCATCTATTGACAAGAAAAGTTCATTTATAGTCACTCATTCCTTTGAAAGCGTTATTATTGGTTTTAAATGGATTTATAATCTCATTATGGATTTTAAGTTCAATTTTCTTATAATTTTGGTTAAAACAGAATATAATTGAATGTTTACCTTGAGAAACGTGAAGCGAAAGCCATCTATTGACAAGAAAAGTTCATTTATGGTCACTTATTCCTTTGAAAGCGTTATTATTGGTTTTAAATGGATTTATAATCTCATTATTGATTTTAAGTTCAATTTTCTTACAATTTTGTTTAAAACAAAATATAATTGAATGTTTGCCTCGAGAAACGTGACGCGAAAGCCATCCATTGACAACAAAAGTTTATTTATAGTCACTCATGCCTTCGGAAGCCTTATTACCCGCTTTAAATAGTTTTATAGTCTCATTGTTGATTTTAAGTTGAATATTCTTACATTTTTGGTTAACAAAGATTGTAATTGAATGTTTGCCTCGGGAAACGTGAAGCGAAAGCCATCTATTGACAAGAAAAGTTCATTTATAGTCACTCATTCCTTTGAAAGCGTTATTATTTGTTTTAAATGGATATATAATCTCATTATTGATTTTAAGTTCGATTTTCTTACAATTTTCTTTAAAACAGAATATATTTGAATGTTTTCCTCGAGCAACATGACGCGAAAACCATCCATTGACAACAAAAGTTTATTTATAGTCACTCATGCCTTCGGAAGCCTTATTACTCGCTTTAAATAGTTTTATAGTCTCATTGTTGATTTTAAGTTGAATATTCTTACATTTTTGGTTAACAAAGATTGTAATTGAATGTTTTCCTCGGGAAACGTGAAGCGAAAGCCATCTATTGACAAGAAAAGTTCATTTATAGTCACTCATTCCTTTGAAAGCGTTATTATTGGTTTTAAATGGATTTATAATCTCATTATTGATTTTAAGTTCAATTTTCTTACAATTTTGTTTAAAACAGAATATAATTGAATGTTTACCTCGAGAAACGTGAAGCGAAAGCCATCTATTGACAAGAAAAGTTCATTTATGGCCACTCATTCCTTTGAAAGCGTTATTATTGGTTTTAAATAGATTTATAATCTCATTATTGATTTTAAGTTCATTTTTCTTAGAATTTTGTTTAAAACAGAATATAATTGAATGTTTGGCTCGAGAAACGTGAAGCGAAAGCCATCTATTGACAAGAAAAGTTCATTTATTGTCACTCATTCCTTTTAAAGCTTTATTATTGGTTTTAAATGGATTTATAATCTCATTATTGATTTTAAGTTCAATTTTCTTACAATTTTGTTTAAAACAGAATATAATTGAATG
Organism: Theobroma cacao; assembly: GCF_053813885.1. Classification (NCBI taxonomy): domain Eukaryota; kingdom Viridiplantae; phylum Streptophyta; class Magnoliopsida; order Malvales; family Malvaceae; genus Theobroma; species Theobroma cacao. Next base: position 22,143,288 of record NC_142647.1, read on the forward strand.
TTTGCCTCGAGAAACGTGACGCGAAAGTCATCCATTGACAACAAAAGTTTATTTATAGTCACTCATGTTTTCGGAAGCCTTATTACCCGCTTTAAATAGTTTTATAGTCTCATTGTTGATTTTAAGTTGAATATTCTTACATTTTTGGTTAACAAAGATTGTAATTGAATGTTTGTCTCGGGAAACATGAAGCGAAAGCCATCTATTGACAAGAAAAGTTCATTTATAGTCACTCATTCCTTTGAAAGTGTTATTATTGGTTTTAAATGGATTTATAATCTGATTATGGATTTTAAGTTCAATTTTCTTATAATTTTGGTTAAAACAGAATATAATTGAATGTTTACCTCGAGAAACGTGAAGCGAAAGCCATCTATTGACAAGAAAAGTTCATTTATTGTCACTCATTCCTTTGAAAGCTTTCTTATTGGTTTTAAATGGATTTATAATCTCATTATTGATTTTAAGTTCAATTTTCTTACAATTTTGTTTAAAACAGAATAGAATTGAATGTTTGCCTCGAGAAACGTGACGCGAAAGCCATCCATTGACAACAAAAGTTTATTTATAGTCACTCATGCCTTCGGTAGCCTTATTACTCGCTTTAAATAGTTTTATAGTCTCATTGTTGATTTTAAGTGGAATATTCTTACATTTTTGGTTAACAAATATTGTAATTGAATGTTTACCTCGGAAAACGTGAAGCGAAAGCCATCTATTGACAAGAAAAGTTCATTTATAGTCACTCATTCCTTTGAAAGCGTTATTATTGGTTTTAAATGGATTTATAATCTCATTATTGATTTTAAGTTCATTTTTCTTAGAATTTTGTTTAAAACAGAATATAATTCAATGTTTGCCTCGAGAAACGTGAAGCGAAAGCCATCTATTGACAAGAAAAGTTCATTTATTGTCACTCATTCCTTTGAAAGCTTTCTTATTGGTTTTAAATGGATTTATAATCTCATTATTGATTTTAAGTTCAATTTTCTTACAATTTTGTTTAAAACAAAATATAATTGAATGTTTACCTCGAGAAACGTGACGCGAAAGCCATCCATTGACAACAAAAGTTTATTTATAGTCACTCATGCCTTCGGAAGCCTTATTACCCGCTTTAAATAGTTTTATAGTCTCATTGTTGATTTTAAGTTGAATATTCTTACATTTTTGGTTAACAAAGATTGTAATTGAATGTTTGCCTCGGGAAACGTGAAGCGAAAGCCATCTATTGACAAGAAAAGTTCATTTATAGTCACTCATTCCTTTGAAAGCGTTATTATTTGTTTTAAATGGATATATAATCTCATTATTGATTTTAAGTTCGATTTTCTTACAATTTTCTTTAAAACAGAATATATTTGAATGTTTTCCTCGAGCAACATGACGCGAAAACCATCCATTGACAACAAAAGTTTATTTATAGTCACTCATGCCTTCGGAAGCCTTATTACTCGCTTTAAATAGTTTTATAGTCTCATTGTTGATTTTAAGTTGAATATTCTTACATTTTTGGTTAACAAAGATTGTAATTGAATGTTTTCCTCGGGAAACGTGAAGCGAAAGCCATCTATTGACAAGAAAAGTTCATTTATAGTCACTCATTCCTTTGAAAGCGTTATTATTGGTTTTAAATGGATTTATAATCTCATTATTGATTTTAAGTTCAATTTTCTTACAATTTTGTTTAAAACAGAATATAATTGAATGTTTACCTCGAGAAACGTGAAGCGAAAGCCATCTATTGACAAGAAAAGTTCATTTATGGTCACTCATTCCTTTGAAAGCGTTATTATTGGTTTTAAATAGATTTATAATCTCATTATTGATTTTAAGTTCATTTTTCTTAGAATTTTGTTTAAAACAGAATATAATTGAATGTTTGGCTCGAGAAACGTGAAGCGAAAGCCATCTATTGACAAGAAAAGTTCATTTATTGTCACTCATTCCTTTTAAAGCTTTATTATTGGTTTTAAATGGATTTATAATCTCATTATTGATTTTAAGTTCAATTTTCTTACAATTTTGTTTAAAACAGAATATAATTGAATGTTTCCCTCGAGAAACGTGACGCGAAAGTCATCCATTGACAACAAAAGTTTATTTATAGTCACTCATGTTTTCGGAAGCCTTATTACCCGCTTTAAATAGTTTTATAGTCTCATTGTTGATTTTAAGTTGAATATTCTTACATTTTTGGTTAACAAAGATTGTAATTGAATGTTTGTCTCGGGAAACATGAAGCGAAAGCCATCTATTGACAAGAAAAGTTCATTTATAGTCACTCATTCCTTTGAAAGTGTTATTATTGGTTTTAAATGGATTTATAATCTGATTATGGATTTTAAGTTCAATTTTCTTATAATTTTGGTTAAAACAGAATATAATTGAATGTTTACCTCGAGAAACGTGAAGCGAAAGCCATCTATTGACAAGAAAAGTTCATTTATGGTCACTTATTCCTTTGAAAGCGTTATTATTGGTTTTAAATGGATTTATAATCTCATTATTGATTTTAAGTTCAATTTTCTTACAATTTTGTTTAAAACAGAATATAATTGAATGTTTACCTTGAGAAACGTGAAGCGAAAGCCATCTATTGACAAGAAAAGTTCATTTATGGTCACTTATTCCTTTGAAAGCGTTATTATTGGTTTTAAATGGATTTATAATCTCATTATTGATTTTAAGTTCAATTTTCTTACAATTTTGTTTAAAACAGAATAGAATTGAATGTTTGCCTCGAGAAACGTGACGCGAAAGCCATCCATTGACAACAAAAGTTTATTTATAGTCACTCATGCGTTCGGAAGCCTTATTACTCGCTTTAAATGGTTTTATAGTCTCATTGTTGATTTTAAGTTGAATATTCATACATTTTTGGTTAACAAAGATTGTAATTGAATGTTTACCTCGGAAAACGTGAAGCGAAAGCCATCTATTGACAAGAAAAGTTCATTTATAGTCACTCATTCCTTTGAAAGCGTTATTATTGGTTTTAAATGGATTTATAATCTCATTATGGATTTTAAGTTCAATTTTCTTATAATTTTGGTTAAAACAGAATATAATTGAATGTTTACCTTGAGAAACGTGAAGCGAAAGCCATCTATTGACAAGAAAAGTTCATTTATGGTCACTCATTCCTTTGAAAGCGTTATTATTGGTTTTAAATGGATTTATAATCTCATTATGAATTTTAAGTTCAATTTTCTTATAATTTTGGTTAAAACAGAATATAATTGAATGTTTACCTTGAGAAACGTGAAGCAAAAGCCATCTATTGACAAGAAAAGTTCATTTATGGTCACTTATTCCTTTGAAAGCGTTATTATTGGTTTTAAATGGATTTATAATCTCATTATTGATTTTAAGTTCAATTTTCTTACAATTTTGTTTAAAACAGAATAGAATTGAATGTTTGCCTCGAGAAACGTGACGCGAAAGCCATTCATTGACAACAAAAGTTTATTTATAGTCACTCATGCGTTCGGAAGCCTTATTACTCGCTTTAAATAGTTTTATAGTCTCATTGTTGATTTTAAGTTGAATATTCATACATTTTTGGTTAACAAAGATTGTAATTGAATGTTTACCTCGGAAAACGTGAAGCGAAAGCCATCTATTGACAAGAAAAGTTCATTTATAGTCACTCATTCCTTTGAAAGCGTTATTATTGGTTTTAAATGGATTTATAATCTCATTATGGATTTTAAGTTCAATTTTCTTATAATTTTGGTTAAAACAGAATATAATTGAATGTTTACCTTGAGAAACGTGAAGCGAAAGCCATCTATTGACAAGAAAAGTTCATTTATGGTCACTTATTCCTTTGAAAGCGTTATTATTGGTTTTAAATGGATTTATAATCTCATTATTGATTTTAAGTTCAATTTTCTTACAATTTTGTTTAAAACAAAATATAATTGAATGTTTGCCTCGAGAAACGTGACGCGAAAGCCATCCATTGACAACAAAAGTTTACTTATAGTCACTCATGCCTTCGGAAGCCTTATTACCCGCTTTAAATAGTTTTATAGTCTCATTGTTGATTTTAAGTTGAATATTCTTACATTTTTGGTTAACAAAGATTGCAATTGAATGTTTGCCTCGGGAAACGTGAAGCGAAAGCCATCTATTGACAAGAAAAGTTCATTTATAGTCACTCATTCCTTTGAAAGCGTTATTATTTGTTTTAAATGGATATATAATCTCATTATTGATTTTAAGTTCGATTTTCTTACAATTTTCTTTAAAACAGAATATATTTGAATATTTTCCTCGAGCAACATGACGCGAAAACCATCCATTGACAACAAAAGTTTATTTATAGTCACTCATGCCTTCGGAAGCCTTATTACTCGCTTTAAATAGTTTTATAGTCTCATTGTTGATTTTAAGTTGAATATTCTTACATTTTTGGTTAACAAAGATTGTAATTGAATGTTTTCCTCGGAAAACGTGAAGCGAAAGCCATCTATTGACAAGAAAAGTTCATTTATAGTCACTCATTCCTTTGAAAGCGTTATTATTGGTTTTAAATGGATTTATAATCTCATTATTGATTTTAAGTTCAATTTTCTTACAATTTTGTTTAAAACAGAATATAATTGAATGTTTACCTCGAGAAACGTGAAGCGAAAGCCATCTATTGACAAGAAAAGTTCATTTATGGTCACTCATTCCTTTGAAAGCGTTATTATTGGTTTTAAATAGATTTATAATCTCATTATTGATTTTAAGTTCATTTTTCTTAGAATTTTGTTTAAAACAGAATATAATTGAATGTTTGGCTCGAGAAACGTGAAGCGAAAGCCATCTATTGACAAGAAAAGTTCATTTATTGTCACTCATTCCTTTTAAAGCTTTATTATTGGTTTTAAATGGATTTATAATCTCATTATTGATTTTAAGTTCAATTTTCTTACAATTTTGTTTAAAACAGAATATAATTGAATGTTTGCCTCGAGAAACGTGACGCGAAAGTCATCCATTGACAACAAAAGTTTATTTATAGTCACTCATGTTTTCGGAAGCCTTATTACCCGCTTTAAATAGTTTTATAGTCTCATTGTTGATTTTAAGTTGAATATTCTTACATTTTTGGTTAACAAAGATTGTAATTGAATGTTTGTCTCGGGAAACATGAAGCGAAAGCCATCTATTGACAAGAAAAGTTCATTTATAGTCACTCATTCCTTTGAAAGTGTTATTATTGGTTTTAAATGGATTTATAATCTGATTATGGATTTTAAGTTCAATTTTCTTATAATTTTGGTTAAAACAGAATATAATTGAATGTTTACCTCGAGAAACGTGAAGCGAAAGCCATCTATTGACAAGAAAAGTTCATTTATTGTCACTCATTCCTTTGAAAGCTTTCTTATTGGTTTTAAATGGATTTATAATCTCATTATTGATTTTAAGTTCAATTTTCTTACAATTTTGTTTAAAACAGAATAGAATTGAATGTTTGCCTCGAGAAACGTGACGCGAAAGCCATCCATTGACAACAAAAGTTTATTTATAGTCACTCATGCCTTCGGTAGCCTTATTACTCGCTTTAAATAGTTTTATAGTCTCATTGTTGATTTTAAGTGGAATATTCTTACATTTTTGGTTAACAAATATTGTAATTGAATGTTTACCTCGGAAAACGTGAAGCGAAAGCCATCTATTGACAAGAAAAGTTCATTTATAGTCACTCATTCCTTTGAAAGCGTTATTATTGGTTTTAAATGGATTTATAATCTCATTATTGATTTTAAGTTCATTTTTCTTAGAATTTTGTTTAAAACAGAATATAATTCAATGTTTGCCTCGAGAAACGTGAAGCGAAAGCCATCTATTGACAAGAAAAGTTCATTTATTGTCACTCATTCCTTTGAAAGCTTTATTATTGGTTTTAAATGGATTTATAATCTCATTATTGATTTTAAGTTCAATTTTCTTACAATTTTGTTTAAAACAGAATATAATTGAATGTTTGCCTCGAGAAACGTGACGCGAAAGCCATCCATTGACAACAAAAGTTTATTTATAGTCACTCATGCCTTCGGAAGCCTTATTACCCGCTTTAAATAGTTTTATAGTCTCATTGTTGATTTTAAGTTGAATATTCTTACATTTTTGGTTAACAAAGATTGGAATTGAATGTTTGCCTCGGGAAACGTGAAGCGAAAGCCATCTATTGACAAGAAAAGTTCATTTATAGTCACTCATTCCTTTGAAAGCGTTATTATTTGTTTTAAATGGATATATAATCTCATTATTGATTTTAAGTTCGATTTTCTTACAATTTTGTTTAAAACAGAATATATTTGAATGTTTTCCTCGAGCAACATGACGCGAAAACCATCCTTTGACAACAAAAGTTTATTTATAGTCACTCATGCCTTCGGAAGCCTTATTACTCGCTTTAAATAGTTTTATAGTCTCATTGTTGATTTTAAGTTGAATATTCTTACATTTTTGGTTAACAAAGATTGTAATTGAATGTTTGCCTCGGGAAACGTGAAGCGAAAGCCATCTATTGACAAGAAAAGTTCATTTATAGTCATTCATTCCTTTGAAAGCGTTATTATTGGTTTTAAATGGATTTATAATTTCATTATTGATTTTAAGTTCAATTTTCTTACAATTTTGTTTAAAACAGAATATAATTGAATGTTTACCTCGAGAAACGTGAAGCGAAAGCCATCTATTGACAAGAAAAGTTCATTTATGGTCACTCATTCCTTTGAAAGCGTTATTATTGGTTTTAAATAGATTTATAATCTCATTATTGATTTTAAGTTCATTTTTCTTAGAATTTTGTTTAAAACAGAATAGAATTGAATGTTTGCCTCGAGAAACGTGACGCGAAAGCCATCCATTGACCACAAAAGTTTATTTATAGTCACTCATGCCTTCGGAAGCCTTATTACTCGCTTTAAATAGTTTTATAGTCTCATTGTTGATTTTAAGTTGAATATTCATACATTTTTGGTTAACAAAGATTGTAATTGAATGTTTGCCTCGGGAAACGTGAAGCGAAAGCCATCTATTGACAAGAAAAGTTCATTTATAGTCACTCATTCCTTTGAAAGCGTTATTATTGGTTTTAAATGGATTTATAATCTCATTATGGATTTTAAGTTCAATTTTCTTATAATTTTGGTTAAAACAGAATATAATTGAATGTTTACCTTGAGAAACGTGAAGCGAAAGCCATCTATTGACAAGAAAAGTTCATTTATGGTCACTTATTCCTTTGAAAGTGTTATTATTGGTTTTAAATGGATTTATAATCTCATTATTGATTTTAAGTTCATTTTTCTTACAATTTTGTTTAAAACAGAATAGAATTGAATGTTTGCCTCGAGAAAGGTGACGCGAAAGCCATCCATTGACCACAAAAGTTTATTTATAGTCACTCATGCCTTCGGAAGCCTTATTACTCGCTTTAAATAGTTTTATAGTCTCATTGTTGATTTTAAGTTGAATATTCATACATTTTTGGTTAACAAAGATTGTAATTGAATGTTTGCCTCGGAAAACGTGAAGCGAAAGCCATCTATTGACAAGAAAAGTTCATTTATAGTCACTCATTCCTTTGAAAGCGTTATTATTGGTTTTAAATGGATTTATAATCTCATTATGGATTTTAAGTTCAATTTTCTTATAATTTTGGTTAAAACAGAATATAATTGAATGTTTACCTCGAGAAACGTGAAGCGAAAGCCATCTATTGACAAGAAAAGTTCATTTATGGTCACTCATTCCTTTGAAAGCATTATTATTGGTTTTAAATGGATTTATAATCTCATTATTGATTTTAAGTTCAATTTTCTTACAATTTTGTTTAAAACAGAATATAATTGAATGTTTTCCTCGAGAAACATGACGCGAAAGCCATCCATTGACAACAAAAGTTTATTTATAGTCACTCATGCCTTCGGAAGCCTTATTACTCGCTTTAAATAGTTTTATAGTCTCATTGTTGATTTTAAGTGGAATATTCTTACATTTTTGGTTAACAAATATTGTAATTGAATGTTTACCTCGGGAAACATGAAGCGAAAGCCATCTATTGACTAGAAAAGTTCATTTATAGTCACTCATTCCTTTGAAAGCGTTATTATTGGTTTTAAATGGATTTATAATCTCATTATTGATTTTAAGTTCATTTTTCTTAGAATTTTGTTTAAAACAGAATATAATTCAATGTTTGCCTCGAGAAACGTGAAGCGAAAGCCATCTATTGACAAGAAAAGTTCATTTATTGTCACTCATTCCTTTGAAAGCTTTATTATTGGTTTTAAATGGATTTATAATCTCATTATTGATTTTAAGTTCAATTTTCTTACAATTTTCTTTAAAACAGAATATAATTGAATGTTTACCTCGAGAAACGTGACGCGAAAGCCATCCATTACCAACAAAAGTTTATTTATAGTCACTCATGCCTTCGGAAGCCTTATTACCCGCTTTAAATAGTTTTATAGTCTCATTGTTGATTTTAAGTTGAATATTCTTACATTTTTGGTTAACAAAGATTGTAATTGAATGTTTGCCTCGGGAAACGTGAAGCGAAAGCCATCTATTGACAAGAAAAGTTCATTTATAGTCACTCATTCCTTTGAAAGCGTTATTATTTGTTTTAAATGGATTTATAATCTCATTATTGATTTTAAGTTCGATTTTCTTACAATTTTCTTTAAAACAGAATATATTTGAATGTTTTCCTCGAGGAACATGACGCGAAAACCATCCATTGACAACAAAAGTTTATTTATAGTCACTCATGCCTTCGGAAGCCTTATTACTCGCTTTAAATAGTTTTATAGTCTCATTGTTGATTTTAAGTGGAATATTCTTACATTTTTGGTTAACAAATATTGTAATTGAATGTTTACCTCGGGAAACATGAAGCGAAAGCCATCTATTGACTAGAAAAGTTCATTTATAGTCACTCATTCCTTTGAAAGCGTTATTATTGGTTTTAAATGGATTTATAATCTCATTATTGATTTTAAGTTCATTTTTCTTAGAATTTTGTTTAAAACAGAATATAATTCAATGTTTGCCTCGAGAAACGTGAAGCGAAAGCCATCTATTGACAAGAAAAGTTCATTTATTGTCACTCATTCCTTTGAAAGCTTTATTATTGGTTTTAAATGGATTTATAATCTCATTATTGATTTTAAGTTCAATTTTCTTACAATTTTGTTTAAAACAGAATATAATTGAATGTTTACCTCGAGAAACGTGACGCGAAAGCCATCCATTACCAACAAAAGTTTATTTATAGTCACTCATGCCTTCGGAAGCCTTATTACCCGCTTTAAATAGTTTTATAGTCTCATTGTTGATTTTAAGTTGAATATTCTTACATTTTTGGTTAACAAAGATTGTGATTGAATGTTTGCCTCGGGAAACGTGAAGCGAAAGCCATCTATTGACAAGAAAAGTTCATTTATAGTCACTCATTCCTTTGAAAGCGTTATTATTTGTTTTAAATGGATTTATAATCTCATTATTGATTTTAAGTTCGATTTTCTTACAATTTTGTTTAAAACAGAATATATTTTAATGTTTTCCTCGAGCAACATGACGCGAAAACCATCCATTGACAACAAAAGTTTATTTATAGTCACTCATGCCTTCGGAAGCCTTATTACTCGCTTTAAATAGTTTTATAGTCTCATTGTTGATTTTAAGTTGAATATTCTTACATTTTTGGTTAACAAAGATTGTAATTGAATGTTTGCCTCGGGAAACATGAAGCGAAAGCCATCTATTGACAAGAAAAGTTCATTTATAGTCACTCATTCCTTTGAAAGCGTTATTATTGGTTTTAAATGGATTTATAATCTCATTATTGATTTTAAGTTCAATTTTCTTACAATTTTGTTTAAAACAGAATATAATTGAATGTTTACAGCGAGAAACGTGAATCGAAAGCCATCTATTGACAAGAAAAGTTCATTTATGGTCACTCATTTTTTTGAAAGCGTTATTATTGGTTTTAAATGGATTTATAATCTCATTATTGATTTTAAGTTCATTTTTCTTAGAATTTTGTTTAAAACAGAATATAATTGAATGTTTGCCTCGAGAAACGTGACACGAAAACCATCCATTGACAACAAAAGTTTATTTATAGTCACTCATGCCTTCGGAAGCCTTATTACTCGCTTTAAATAGTTTTATAGTCTCATTGTTGATTTTAAGTTGAATATTCCTACATGTTTGGTTAACAAAGATTGTAATTGAATGTTTGCCTCGAGAAACGTGAAGGAAAAGCCATCTATTGACAAGAAAAGTTTATTTATAGTCACTCATTCCTTTGAAAGCGTTATTATTGGTTTTAAATGGATTTATAATCTCATTATTGATTTTAAGTTCAATTTTCTTATAATTTTGTTTAAAACAGAATATAATTGAATGTTTACCTCGAGAAACGTGACGCGAAAGCCATCCATTGACATCAAAAGTTTATTTATAGTCACTCATGCCTTCGGAAGCCTTATTACCCGCTTTAAATAGTTTTATGGTCTCATTATTGATTTTAAGTTGAATATTCTTAAATTTTTGGTTAAAACAGATTATAATTGAATGTTAGCCTCAGGAAACGTGAAACGAAAGCCATCTATTGACAAGAAAAGTTCATTTATAGTCACTCATTCCTTTGAAAGCGTTATTATTTGTTTTAAATGGATTTATAATCTCATTATTGATTTTAAGTTCAATTTTCTTACAATTTTGTTTAAAATAGAATATAATTGAATGTTTTCCTCGAGAAACATTACGCGAAAACCATCCATTGACAACAAAAGTTTATTTATAGTCACTCATGCCTTCGGAAGCCTTATTACTCGCTTTAAATAGTTTTATAGTCTCATTGTTGATTTTAAGTTGAATATTCTTACATTTTTGGTTAACAAAGATTGTAATTGAATGTTTGCCTCAGGAAACGTGAAGCGAAAGCCATCTATTGACAAGAAAAGTTCATTTATAGTCACTCATTCCTTTGAAAGCGTTATTATTGGTTTTAAATGGATTTATAATCTCATTATTGATTTTAAGTTCAATTTTCTTTTAATTTTGTTTACAACAGAATATAATTGAATGTTTTCCTCGAGAAACATGACACGAAAACCATCCATTGAAAACAAAAGTTTATTTATAGTCACTCAGGCCTTCGGAAGCCTTATTACTCACTTTAAATAGTTTTATAGTCTCGTTGTTGATTTTAAGTTGAATATTCTTACATTTTTGGTTAACAAAGATTGTAATTGAATGTTTGCCTCGGGAAACGTGAAGCGAAAGCCATCTATTGACAAGAAAAGTTCATTTATAGTCACTCATTCCTTTGAAAGCGTTATTATTGGTTTTAAATGGATTTATAATCTCATTATTGATTTTAAGTTCAATTTTCTTTTAATTTTATTTACAACAGAATATAATTGAATGTTTTCCTCGAGAAACATGACGCGAAAACCATCCATTGAAAACAAAAGTTTATTTATAGTCACTCAGGCCTTCGGAAGCCTTATTACTCACTTTAAATAGTTTTATAGTCTCGTTATTGATTTTAAGTTGAATATTCTTACATTTTTGGTTAACAAAGATTGTAATTGAATGTTTGTCTCGGGAAACATGAAGCGAAAGCCATCTATTGACAAGAAAAGTTCATTTATAGTCACTCATTCCTTTGAAAGTGTTATTATTGGTTTTAAATGGATTTATAATCTGATTATGGATTTTAAGTTCAATTTTCTTATAATTTTGGTTAAAACAGAATATAATTGAATGTTTACCTCGAGAAACGTGAAGCGAAAGCCATCTATTGACAAGAAAAGTTCATTTATAGTCACTCATTCCTTTGAAAGCGTTATTATTGGTTTTAAATGGATTTATAATCTCATTATTGATTTTAAGTTCAATTTTCTTACAATTTCGTTTAAAACAGAATATAATTGAATGTTTTCCTCGAGAAACATGACGCGAAAACCATCCATTGACAACAAAAGTTTATTTATAGTCACTCATGCCTTCGGAAGCCTTATTACTCGCTTTAAATAGTTTTATAGTCTCATTGTTGATTTTAAGTTGAATATTCATACATTTTTGGTTAACAAAGATTGTAATTGAATGTTTGCCTCGGGAAACGTGAAGCGAAAGCCATCTATTGACAAGAAAAGTTCATTTATGGTCACTTATTCCTTTGAAAGCGTTATTATTGGTTTTAAATGGATTTATAATCTCATTATTGATTTTAAGTTCAATTTTCTTACAATTTTGTTTAAAACAGAATAGAATTGAATGTTTGCCTCGAGAAACGTGACGCGAAAGCCATCCATTGACAACAAAAGTTTATTTATAGTCACTCATGCGTTCGGAAGCCTTATTACTCGCTTTAAATAGTTTTATAGTCTCATTGTTGATTTTAAGTTGAATATTCATACATTTTTGGTTAACAAAGATTGTAATTGAATGTTTACCTCGGAAAACGTGAAGCGAAAGCCATCTATTGACAAGAAAAGTTCATTTATAGTCACTAATTCCTTTGAAAGCGTTATTATTGGTTTTAAATGGATTTATAATCTCATTATGGATTTTAAGTTCAATTTTCTTATAATTTTGGTTAAAACAGAATATAATTGAATGTTTACCTTGAGAAACGTGAAGCGAAAGCCATCTATTGACAAGAAAAGTTCATTTATGGTCACTTATTCCTTTGAAAGCGTTATTATTGGTTTTAAATGGATTTATAATCTCATTATTGATTTTAAGTTCAATTTTTTTACAATTTTGTTTAAAACAGAATATAATTGAATGTTTACCTCGAGAAACGTGAAGCGAAAGCCATCTATTGACAAGAAAAGTTCATTTATGGTCACTCATTCCTTTGAAAGCGTTATTATTGGTTTTAAATAGATTTATAATCTCATTATTGATTTTAAGTTCATTTTTCTTAGAATTTTGTTTAAAACAGAATATAATTGAATGTTTGGCTCGAGAAACGTGAAGCGAAAGCCATCTATTGACAAGAAAAGTTCATTTATTGTCACTCATTCCTTTTAAAGCTTTATTATTGGTTGTAAATGGATTTATAATCTCATTATTGATTTTAAGTTCAATTTTCTTACAATTTTGTTTAAAACAGAATATAATTGAATGTTTGCCTCGAGAAACGTGACGCGAAAGCCATCCATTGACAACAAAAGTTTATTTATAGTCACTCATGCCTTCGGAAGCCTTATTACTCGCTTTAAATAGTTTTATAGTCTCATTGTTGATTTTAAGTTGAATATTCTTACATTTTTGGTTAACAAAGATTGTAATTGAATGTTTGTCTCGGGAAACATGAAGCGAAAACCATCTATTGACAGGAAAAGTTCATTTATAGTCACTCATTCCTTTGAAAGCGTTATTATTGGTTTTAAATGGATTTATAATCTCATTATTGATTTTAAGTTCAATTTTCTTATAATTTTGTTTAAAACAGAATATAATTGAATGTTTACCTCGAGAAACGTGAAGCGAAAGCCATCTATTGACAAGAAAAGTTCATTTATGGTCACTCATTCCTTTGAAAGCGTTATTATTGGTTTTAAATAGATTTATAATCTCATTATTGATTTTAAGTTCATTTTTCTTAGAATTTTGTTTAAAACAGAATATAATTGAATGTTTGGCTCGAGAAACGTGAAGCGAAAGCCATCTATTGACAAGAAAAGTTCATTTATTGTCACTCATTCCTTTTAAAGCTTTATTATTGGTTGTAAATGGATTTATAATCTCATTATTGATTTTAAGTTCAATTTTCTTACAATTTTGTTTAAAACAGAATATAATTGAATGTTTGCCTCGAGAAACGTGACGCGAAAGCCATCCATTGACAACAAAAGTTTATTTATAGTCACTCATGCCTTCGGAAGCCTTATTACCCGCTTTAAATAGTTTTATAGTCTCATTGTTGATTTTAAGTTGAATATTCTTACATTTTTGGTTAACAAAGATTGTAATTGAATGTTTGTCTCGGGAAACATGAAGCGAAAACCATCTATTGACAAGAAAAGTTCATTTATAGTCACTCATTCCTTTGAAAGTGTTATTATTGGTTTTAAATAGATTTATAATCTGATTATGGATTTTAAGTTCAATTTTCTTATAATTTTGTTTAAAACAGAATATAATTGAATGTTTACCTCGAGAAACGTGAAGCGAAAGCCATCTATTGACAAGAAAAGTTCATTTATTGTCACTCATTCCTTTGAAAGCTTTCTTATTGGTTTTAAATGGATTTATAATCTCATTATTGATTTTAAGTTCAATTTTCTTACAATTTTGTTTAAAACTGAATATAATTGAATGTTTGCCTCGAGAAACGTGACGCGAAAGCCATCCATTGACAACAAAAGTTTATTTATAGTCACTCATGCCTTCGGAAGCCTTATTACCCGCTTTAAATAGTTTTATAGTCTCATTACTGATTTTAAGTTGAATATTCTTACATTTTTGGTTAAAACAGATTAGAATTGAATGTTAGCCTCAGGAAACGTGAAACGAAAGCCATCTATTGACAAGAAAAGTTCATTTATAGTCACTCATTCCTTTGAAAGCGTTATTATTGGTTTTAAATGGATTTATAATCTCATTATTGATTTTAAGTTCAATTTTCTTACAATTTCGTTTAAAACAGAATATAATTGAATGTTTTCCTCGAGAAACATGACGCGAAAACCATCCATTGACAACAAAAGTTTATTTATAGTCACTCATGCCTTCAGAAGCCTTATTACTCGCTTTAAATAGTTTTATAGTCTCATTGTTGATTTTAAGTTGAATATTCTTACATTTTTGGTTAACAAAGATTGTAATTGAATGTTTGCCTCGGGAAACGTGAAGCGAAAGCCATCTATTGACAAGAAAAGTTCATTTATAGTCACTCATTCCTTTGAAAGCGTTATTATTGGTTTTAAATGGATTTATAATCTCATTATGGATTTTAAGTTCAATTTTCTTATAATTTTGGTTAAAACAGAATATAATTGAATGTTTACCTTGAGAAACGTGAAGCGAAAGCCATCTATTGACAAGAAAAGTTCATTTATGGTCACTTATTCCTTTGAAAGTGTTATTATTGGTTTTAAATGGATTTATAATCTCATTATTGATTTTAAGTTCAATTTTCTTACAATTTTGTTTAAAACAGAATAGAATTGAATGTTTGCCTCGAGAAACGTGACGCGAAAGCCATCCATTGACAACAAAAGTTTATTTATAGTCACTCATGCCTTCGGAAGCCTTATTACTCGCTTTAAATAGTTTTATAGTCTCATTGTTGATTTTAAGTTTAATATTCATACATTTTTGGTTAACAAAGATTGTAATTGAATGTTTGCCTCGGAAAACGTGAAGCGAAAGCCATCTATTGACAAGAAAAGTTCATTTATAGTCACTCATTCCTTTGAAAGCGTTATTATTGGTTTTAAATGGATTTATAATCTCATTATGGATTTTAAGTTCAATTTTCTTATAATTTTGGTTAAAACAGAATATAATTGAATGTTTACCTCGAGAAACGTGAAGCGAAAGCCATCTATTGACAAGAAAAGTTCATTTATGGTCACTCATTCCTTTGAAAGCATTATTATTGGTTTTAAATGGATTTATAATCTCATTATTGATTTTAAGTTCAATTTTCTTACAATTTTGTTTAAAACAGAATATAATTGAATGTTTTCCTCGAGAAACATGACGCGAAAGCCATCCATTGACAACAAAAGTTTATTTATAGTCACTCATGCCTTCGGAAGCCTTATTACTCGCTTTAAATAGTTTTATAGTCTCATTGTTGATTTTAAGTGGAATATTCTTACATTTTTGGTTAACAAATATTGTAATTGAATGTTTACCTCGGGAAACATGAAGCGAAAGCCATCTATTGACTAGAAAAGTTCATTTATAGTCACTCATTCCTTTGAAAGCGTTATTATTGGTTTTAAATGGATTTATAATCTCATTATTGATTTTAAGTTCATTTTTCTTAGAATTTTGTTTAAAACAGAATATAATTCAATGTTTGCCTCGAGAAACGTGAAGCGAAAGCCATCTATTGACAAGAAAAGTTCATTTATTGTCACTCATTCCTTTGAAAGCTTTATTATTGGTTTTAAATGGATTTATAATCTCATTATTGATTTTAAGTTCAATTTTCTTAAAATTTTGTTTAAAACAGAATATAATTGAATGTTTACCTCGAGAAACGTGACGCGAAAGCCATCCATTACCAACAAAAGTTTATTTATAGTCACTCATGCCTTCGGAAGCCTTATTACCCGCTTTAAATAGTTTTATAGTCTCATTGTTGATTTTAAGTTGAATATTCTTACATTTTTGGTTAACAAAGATTGTAATTGAATGTTTGCCTCGGGAAACGTGAAGCGAAAGCCATCTATTGACAAGAAAAGTTCATTTATAGTCACTCATTCCTTTGAAAGCGTTATTATTTGTTTTAAATGGATTTATAATCTCATTATTGATTTTAAGTTCGATTTTCTTACAATTTTGTTTAAAACAGAATATATTTTAATGTTTTCCTCGAGCAACATGACGCGAAAACCATCCATTGACAACAAAAGTTTATTTATAGTCACTCATGCCTTCGCAAGCCTTATTACTCGCTTTAAATAGTTTTATAGTCTCATTGTTGATTTTAAGTTGAATATTCTTACATTTTTGGTTAACAAAGATTGTAATTGAATGTTTGCCTCGGGAAACATGAAGCGAAAGCCATCTATTGACAAGAAAAGTTCATTTATAGTCACTCATTCCTTTGAAAGCGTTATTATTGGTTTTAAATGGATTTATAATCTCATTATTGATTTTAAGTTCAATTTTCTTACAATTTTGTTTAAAACAGAATATAATTGAATGTTTACCGCGAGAAACGTGAAGCGAAAGCCATCTATTGACAGGAAAAGTTCATTTATGGTCACTCATTTTTTTGAAAGCGTTAGTATTGGTTTTAAATGGATTTATAATCTCATTATTGATTTTAAGTTCATTTTTCTTAGAATTTTGTTTAAAACAGAATATAATTGAATGTTTACCTCGAGAAACGTGACACGAAAACCATCCATTGACAACAAAAGTTTATTTATAGTCACTCATGCCTTCGGAAGCCTTATTACTCGCTTTAAATAGTTTTATAGTCTCATTGTTGATTTTAAGTTGAATATTCCTACATGTTTGGTTAACAAAGATTGTAATTGAATGTTTGCCTCGAGAAACGTGAAGGAAAAGCCATCTATTGACAAGAAAAGTTTATTTATAGTCACTCATTCCTTTGAAAGCGTTATTATTGGTTTTAAATGGATTTATAATCTCATTATTGATTTTAAGTTCAATTTTCTTATAATTTTGTTTAAAACAGAATATAATTGAATGTTTACCTCGAGAAACGTGACGCGAAAGCCATCCATTGACATCAAAAGTTTATTTATAGTCACTCATGCCTTCGGAAGCCTTATTACCCGCTTTAAATAGTTTTATGGTCTCATTATTGATTTTAAGTTGAATATTCTTAAATTTTTGGTTAAAACAGATTATAATTGAATGTTAGCCTCAGGAAACGTGAAACGAAAGCCATCTATTGACAAGAAAAGTTCATTTATAGTCACTCATTCCTTTGAAAGCGTTATTATTTGTTTTAAATGGATTTATAATCTCATTATTGATTTTAAGTTCAATTTTCTTACAATTTTGTTTAAAATAGAATATAATTGAATGTTTTCCTCGAGAAACATTACGCGAAAACCATCCATTGACAACAAAAGTTTATTTATAGTCACTCATGCCTTCAGAAGCCTTATTACTCGCTTTAAATAGTTTTATAGTCTCATTGTTGATTTTAAGTTGAATATTCTTACATTTTTGGTTAACAAAGATTGTAATTGAATGTTTGCCTCGGGAAACGTGAAGCGAAAGCCATCTATTGACAAGAAAAGTTCATTTATAGTCACTCATTCCTTTGAAAGCGTTATTATTGGTTTTAAATGGATTTATAATCTCATTATTGATTTTAAGTTCAATTTTCTTTTAATTTTGTTTACAACAGAATATAATTGAATGTTTTCCTCGAGAAACATGACGCGAAAACCATCCATTGAAAACAAAAGTTTATTTATAGTCACTCAGGCCTTCGGAAGCCTTATTACTCACTTTAAATAGTTTTATAGTCTCGTTGTTGATTTTAAGTTGAATATTCTTACATTTTTGGTTAACAAAGATTGTAATTGAATGTTTGTCTCGGGAAACATGAAGCGAAAGCCATCTATTGACAAGAAAAGTTCATTTATAGTCACTCATTCCTTTGAAAGTGTTATTATTGGTTTTAAATGGATTTATAATCTGATTATGGATTTTAAGTTCAATTTTCTTATAATTTTAGTTAAAACAGAATATAATTGAATGTTTACCTCGAGAAACGTGAAGCGAAAGCCATCTATTGACAAGAAAAGTTCATTTATTGTCACTCATTCCTTTGAAAGCTTTCTTATTGGTTTTGAATGGATTTATAATCTCATTATTGATTTTAAGTTCAATTTTCTTACAATTTTGTTTAAAACTGAATATAATTGAATGTTTGCCTCGAGAAACGTGACGCGAAAGCCATCCATTGACAACAAAAGTTTATTTATAGTCACTCATGCCTTCGGAAGCCTTATTACCCGCTTTAAATAGTTTTATAATCTCATTACTGATTTTAAGTTGAATATTCTTACATTTTTGGTTAAAACAGATTAGAATTGAATGTTAACCTCAGGAAACGTGAAACGAAAGCCATCTATTGACAAGAAAAGTTCATTTATAGTCACTCATTCCTTTGAAAGCGTTATTATTGGTTTTAAATAGATTTATAATCTCATTATTGATTTTAAGTTCAATTTTCTTACAATTTCGTTTAAAACAGAATATAATTGAATGTTTTCCTCGAGAAACATGACGCGAAAACCATCCATTGACAACAAAAGTTTATTTATAGTCACTCATGCCTTCGGAAGCCTTATTACTCGCTTTAAATAGTTTTATAGTCTCATTGTTGATTTTAAGTTGAAGATTCTTACATTTTTGGTTAACAAAGATTGTAATTGAATGTTTGCCTCGGGAAACGTGAAGCGAAAGCCATCTATTGACAAGAAAAGTTCATTTATAGTCACTAATTCCTTTGAAAGCGTTATTATTGGTTTTAAATGGATTTATAATCTCATTATGGATTTTAAGTTCAATTTTCTTATAATTTTGGTTAAAACAGAATATAATTGAATGTTTACCTTGAGAAACGTGAAGCGAAAGCCATCTATTGACAAGAAAAGTTCATTTATGGTCACTTATTCCTTTGAAAGCGTTATTATTGGTTTTAAATGGATTTATAATCTCATTATTGATTTTAAGTTCAATTTTCTTACAATTTTGTTTAAAACAGAATAGAATTGAATGTTTGCCTCGAGAAACGTGACGCGAAAGCCATCCATTGACAACAAAAGTTTATTTATAGTCACTCATGCCTTCGGAAGCCTTATTACTCGCTTTAAATAGTTTTATAGTCTCATTGTTGATTTTAAGTGGAATATTCTTACATTTTTGGTTAACAAATATTGTAATTGAATGTTTACCTCGGGAAACATGAAGCGAAAGCCATCTATTGACTAGAAAAGTTCATTTATAGTCACTCATTCCTTTGAAAGCGTTATTATTGGTTTTAAATGGATTTATAATCTCATTATTGATTTTAAGTTCATTTTTCTTAGAATTTTGTTTAAAACAGAATATAATTCAATGTTTGCCTCGAGAAACGTGAAGCGAAAGCCATCTATTGACAAGAAAAGTTCATTTATTGTCACTCATTCCTTTGAAAGCTTTATTATTGGTTTTAAATGGATTTATAATCTCATTATTGATTTTAAGTTCAATTTTCTTACAATTTTGTTTAAAACAGAATATAATTGAATGTTTACCTCGAGAAACGTGACGCGAAAGCCATCCATTACCAACAAAAGTTTATTTATAGTCACTCATGCCTTCAGAACCCTTATTACCCGCTTTAAATAGTTTTATAGTCTCATTGTTGATTTTAAGTTGAATATTCTTACATTTTTGGTTAACAAAGATTGTAATTGAATGTTTGCCTCGGGAAACGTGAAGCGAAAGCCATCTATTGACAAGAAAAGTTCATTTATAGTCACTCATTCCTTTGAAAGCGTTATTATTTGTTTTAAATGGATTTATAATCTCATTATTGATTTTAAGTTCGATTTTCTTACAATTTTGTTTAAAACAGAATATATTTTAATGTTTTCCTCGAGCAACATGACGCTAAAACCATCCATTGACAACAAAAGTTTATTTATAGTCACTCATGCCTTCGGAAGCCTTATTACTCGCTTTAAATAGTTTTATAGTCTCATTGTTGATTTTAAGTTGAATATTCTTACATTTTTGGTTAACAAAGATTGTAATTGAATGTTTGCCTCGGGAAACGTGAAGCGAAAGCCATCTATTGACAAGAAAAGTTCATTTATAGTCACTCATTCCTTTGAAAGCGTTATTATTGGTTTTAAATGGATTTATAATCTCATTATTGATTTTAAGTTCAATTTTCTTACAATTTTGTTTAAAACAGAATATAATTGAATGTTTACCTCGAGAAACGTGAAGCGAAAGCCATCTATTGACAAGAAAAGTTCATTTATGGTCACTCATTTTTTTGAAAGCGTTATTATTGGTTTTAAATGGATTTATAATCTCATTATTGATTTTAAGTTCATTTTTCTTAGAATTTTGTTTAAAACAGAATATAATTGAATGTTTGCCTCGAGAAACGTGACGCGAAAACCATACATTGACAACAAAAGTTTATTTATAGTCACTCATGCGTTCGGAAGCCTTATTACTCGCTTTAAATAGTTTTATAGTCTCATTGTTGATTTTAAGTTGAATATTCCTACATGTTTGGTTAACAAAGATTGTAATTGAATGTTTGCCTCGAGAAACGTGAAGGAAAAGCCATCTATTGACAAGAAAAGTTTATTTATAGTCACTCATTCCTTTGAAAGCGTTATTATTGGTTTTAAATGGATTTATAATCTCATTATTGATTTTAAGTTCAATTTTCTTATAATTTTGTTTAAAACAGAATATAATTGAATGTTTACCTCGAGAAACGTGACGCGAAAGCCATCCATTGACAACAAAAGTTTATTTATAGTCACTCATGCCTTCGGAAGCCTTATTACCCGCTTTAAATAGTTTTATGGTCTCATTATTGATTTTAAGTTGAATATTCTTAAATTTTTGGTTAAAACAGATTATAATTGAATGTTAGCCTCAGGAAACGTGAAACGAAAGCCATCTATTGACAAGAAAAGTTCATTTATAGTCACTCATTCCTTTGAAAGCGTTATTATTTGTTTTAAATGGATTTATAATCTCATTATTGATTTTAAGTTCAATTTTCTTACAATTTTGTTTAAAACAGAATATAATTGAATGTTTTCCTCGAGAAACATTACGCGAAAACCATCCATTGACAACAAAAGTTTATTTATAGTCAATCATGCCTTCGGAAGCCTTATTACTCGCTTTAAATAGTTTTATAGTCTCATTGTTGATTTTAAGTTGAATATTCTTACATTTTTGGTTAACAAAGATTGTAATTGAATGTTTGCCTCGGGAAACGTGAAGCGAAAGCCATCTATTGACAAGAAAAGTTCATTTATAGTCACTCATTCCTTTGAAAGCGTTATTATTGGTTTTAAATGGATTTATAATCTCATTATTGATTTTAAGTTCAATTTTCTTTTAATTTTGTTCACAACAGAATATAATTGAATGTTTTCCTCGAGAAACATGACGCGAAAACCATCCATTGACAACAAAAGTTTATTTATAGTCACTCAGGCCTTCGGAAGCCTTATTACTCGCTTTAAATAGTTTTATAGTCTCGTTGTTGATTTTAAGTTGAATATTCTTACATTTTTGGTTAACAAAGATTGTAATTGAATGTTTGTCTCGGGAAACATGAAGCGAAAGCCATCTATTGACAAGAAAAGTTCATTTATAGTCACTCATTCCTTTGAAAGTGTTATTATTGGTTTTAAATGGATTTATAATCTGATTATGGATTTTAAGTTCAATTTTCTTATAATTTTGGTTAAAACAGAATATAATTGAATGTTTACGTCGAGAAACGTGAACCGAAAGCCATCTATTGACAAGAAAAGTTCATTTATTGTCACTCATTCCTTTGAAAGCTTTATTATTGGTTTTAAATGGATTTATAATCTCATTATTGATTTTAAGTTCAATTTTCTTACAATTTTGTTTAAAACAGAATATAATTGAATGTTTGCCTCGAGAAACGTGACGCGAAAGCCATCCATTGACAACAAAAGTTTATTTATAGTCACTCATGCCTTCGGAAGCCTTATTACCCGCTTTAAATAGTTTTATAGTCTCATTATTGATTTTAAGTTGAATATTCTTACATTTTTGGTTAACAAAGATTGTAATTGAATGTTTGCCTCGGGAAACGTGAAGCGAAAGCCATCTATTGACAAGAAAAGTTCATTTATAGTCACTCATTCCTTTGAAAGCGTTATTATTGGTTTTAAATGGATTTATAATCTCATTATTGATTTTAAGTTCAATTTGCTTTTAATTTTGTTTACAACAGAATATAATTGAATGTTTTCCTCGAGAAACATGACCCGAAAACCATCCATTGACAACAAAATTTTATTTATAGTCACTCAGGCCTTCGGAAGCCTTATTACTCGCTTTAAATAGTTTTATAGTCTCATTGTTGATTTTAAGTTGAATATTCATACATTTTTGGTTAACAAAGATTGTAATTGAATGTTTGCCTCGGAAAACGTGAAGCGAAAGCCATCTATTGACAAGAAAAGTTCATTTATAGTCACTCATTCCTTTGAAAGCGTTATTATTGGTTTTAAATGGATTTATAATCTCATTATGGATTTTAAGTTCAATTTTCTTATAATTTTGGTTAAAACAGAATATAATTGAATGTTTACCTCGAGAAACGTGAAGCGAAAGCCATCTATTGACAAGAAAAGTTCATTTATGGTCACTCATTCCTTTGAAAGCATTATTATTGGTTTTAAATGGATTTATAATCTCATTATTGATTTTAAGTTCAATTTTCTTACAATTTTGTTTAAAACAGAATATAATTGAATGTTTTCCTCGAGAAACATGACGCGAAAGCCATCCATTGACAACAAAAGTTTATTTATAGTCACTCATGCCTTCGGAAGCCTTATTACTTGCTTTACATAGTTTTATAGTCTCATTGTTGATTTTAAGTGGAATATTCTTACATTTTTGGTTAACAAATATTGTAATTGAATGTTTACCTCGGGAAACATGAAGCGAAAGCCATCTATTGACTAGAAAAGTTCATTTATAGTCACTCATTCCTTTGAAAGCGTTATTATTGGTTTTAAATGGATTTATAATCTCATTATTGATTTTAAGTTCATTTTTCTTAGAATTTTGTTTAAAACAGAATATAATTCAATGTTTGCCTCGAGAAACGTGAAGCGAAAGCCATCTATTGACAAGAAAAGTTCATTTATTGTCACTCATTCCTTTGAAAGCTTTATTATTGGTTTTAAATGGATTTATAATCTCATTATTGATTTTAAGTTCAATTTTCTTACAATTTTGTTTAAAACAGAATATAATTGAATGTTTACCTCGAGAAACGTGACGCGAAAGCCATCCATTACCAACAAAAGTTTATTTATAGTCACTCATGCCTTCGGAAGCCTTATTACCCGCTTTAAATAGTTTTATAGTCTCATTGTTGATTTTAAGTTGAATATTCTTACATTTTTGGTTAACAAAGATTGTAATTGAATGTTTGCCTCGGGAAACGTGAAGCGAAAGCCATCTATTGACAAGAAAAGTTCATTTATAGTCACTCATTCCTTTGAAAGCGTTATTATTTGTTTTAAATGTATTTATAATCTCATTATTGATTTTAAGTTCGATTTTCTTACAATTTTGTTTAAAACAGAATATATTTTAATGTTTTCCTCGAGCAACATGACGCGAAAACCATCCATTGACAACAAAAGTTTATTTATAGTCACTCATGCCTTCGGAAGCCTTATTACTCGCTTTAAATAGTTTTATAGTCTCATTGTTGATTTTAAGTTGAATATTCTTACATTTTTGGTTAACAAAGATTGTAATTGAATGTTTGCCTCGGGAAACGTGAAGCGAAAGCCATCTATTGACAAGAAAAGTTCATTTATAGTCACTCATTCCTTTGAAAGCGTTATTATTGGTTTTAAATGGATTTATAATCTCATTATTGATTTTAAGTTCAATTTTCTTACAATTTTGTTTAAAACAGAATATAATTGAATGTTTACCTCGAGAAACGTGAAGCGAAAGCCATCTATTGACAAGAAAAGTTCATTTATGGTCACTCATTTTTTTGAAAGCGTTATTATTGGTTTTAAATGGATTTATAATCTCATTATTGATTTTAAGTTCATTTTTCTTAGAATTTTGTTTAAAACAGAATATAATTGAATGTTTGCCTCGAGAAACGTGACGCGAAAATCATACATTGACAACAAAAGTTTATTTATAGTCACTCATGCCTTCGGAAGCCTTATTACTCACTTTAAATAGTTTTATAGTCTCATTGTTGATTTTAAGTTGAATATTCCTACATGTTTGGTTAACAAAGATTGTTTGAATGTTTACCTCGAGAAACGTGAAGGAAAAGCCATCTATTGACAAGAAAAGTTTATTTATAGTCACTCATTCCTTTGAAAGCGTTATTATTGGTTTTAAATGGATTTATAATCTCATTATTGATTTTAAGTTCAATTTTCTTACAATTTTGTTTAAAACAGAATATAATTGAATGTTTACCTCGAGAAACGTGACGCGAAAGCCATCCATTGACAACAAAAGTTTATTTATAGTCACTCATGCCTTCGGAAGCCTTATTACCCGCTTTAAATAGTTTTATGGTCTCATTATTGATTTTAAGTTGAATATTCTTAAATTTTTGGTTAAAACAGATTATAATTGAATGTTAGCCTCAGGAAACGTGAAACGAAAGCCATCTATTGACAAGAAAAGTTCATTTATAGTCACTCATTCCTTTGAAAACGTTATTATTTGTTTTAAATGGATTTATAATCTCATTATTGATTTTAAGTTCAATTTTCTTACAATTTTGTTTAAAACAGAATATAATTGAATGTTTTCCTCGAGAAACATTACGCGAAAACCATCCATTGACAACAAAAGTTTATTTATAGTCAATCATGCCTTCGGAAGCCTTATTACTCGCTTTAAATAGTTTTATAGTCTCATTGTTGATTTTAAGTTGAATATTCTTACATTTTTGGTTAACAAAGATTGTAATTGAATGTTTACCTCGGGAAACGTGAAGCGAAAGCCATCTATTGACAAGAAAAGTTCATTTATAGTCACTCATTCCTTTGAAAGCGTTATTATTGGTTTTAAATGGATTTATAATCTCATTATTGATTTTAAGTTCAATTTTCATTTAATTTTGTTTACAACAGAATATAATTGAATGTTTTCCTCGAGAAACATGACGCGAAAACCATCCATTGACAACAAAAGTTTATTTATAGTCACTCAGGCCTTCGGAAGCCTTATTACTCGCTTTAAATAGTTTTATAGTCTCGTTGTTGATTTTAAGTTGAATATTCTTACATTTTTGGTTAACAAAGATTGTAATTGAATGTTTATCTCAGGAAACATGAAGCGAAAGCCATCTATTGACAAGAAAAGTTCATTTATAGTCACTCATTCCTTTGAAAGTGTTATTATTGGTTTTAAATGGATTTATAATCTGATTATGGATTTTAAGTTCAATTTTCTTATAATTTTGGTTAAAACAGAATATAATTGAATGTTTACCTCGGGAAACGTGAAGCGAAAGCCATCTATTGACAAGAAAAGTTCATTTATTGTCACTCATTCCTTTGAAAGCTTTCTTATTGGTTTTGAATGGATTTATAATCTCATTATTGATTTTAAGTTCAATTTTCTTACAATTTTGTTTAAAACAGAATATAATTGAATGTTTACCTCGAGAAACGTGAAGCGAAAGCCATCTATTGACAAGAAAAGTTCATTTATTGTCACTCATTCCTTTGAAAGCTTTATTATTGGTTTTAAATGGATTTATAATCTCATTATTGATTTTAAGTTCAATTTTCTTACAATTTTGTTGAAAACAGAATATAATTGAATGTTTGCCTCGAGAAACGTGACGCGAAAGCCATCCATTGACAACAAAAGTTTATTTATAGTCACTCATGCCTTCGGAAGCCTTATTACCCGCTTTAAATAGTTTTATAGTCTCATTATTGATTTTAAGTTGAATATTCTTACATTTTTGGTTAAAACATATTAGAATTGAATGTTAGCCTCAGGAAACGTGAAACGAAAGCCATCTATTGACAAGAAAAGTTCATTTATAGTCACTCATTCCTTTGAAAGCGTTATTATTGGTTTTAAATGGATTTATAATCTCATTATTGATTTTAAGTTCAATTTTCTTACAATTTCGTTTAAAACAGAATATAATTGAATGTTTTCCTCGAGAAACATGACGCGAAAACCATCCATTGACAACAAAAGTTTATTTATAGTCACTCAGGCCTTCGGAAGCCTTATTACTCGCTTTAAATAGTTTTATAGTCTCATTGTTGATTTTAAGTTGAATATTCTTACATTTTTGGTTAACAAAGATTGTAATTGAATGTTTGCCTCGGGAAACGTGAAGCGAAAGCCATCTATTGACAAGAAAAGTTGATTTATAGTCACTCATTCCTTTGAAAGCGTTATTATTGGTTTTAAATGGATTTATAATCTCATTATTGATTTTAAGTTCAATTTTCTTTTAATTTTGTTTACAACAGAATATAATTGAATGTTTTCCTCGAGAAACATGACGCGAAAACCATCCATTGACAACAAAAGTTTATTTATAGTCACTCAGGCCTTCGGAAGCCTTATTACTCGCTTTAAATAGTTTTATAGTCTCATTGTTGATTTTAAGTTGAATATTCATACATTTTTGGTTAACAAAGATTGTAATTGAATGTTTGCCTCGGAAAACGTGAAGCGAAAGCCATCTATTGACAAGAAAAGTTCATTTATAGTCACTCATTCCTTTGAAAGCGTTATTATTGGTTTTAAATGGATTTATAATCTCATTATGGATTTTAAGTTCAATTTTCTTATAATTTTGGTTAAAACAGAATATAATTGAATGTTTACCTCGAGAAACGTGAAGCAAAAGCCATCTATTGACAAGAAAAGTTCATTTATGGTCACTCATTCCTTTGAAAGCATTATTATTGGTTTTAAATGGATTTATAATCTCATTATTGATTTTAAGTTCAATTTTCTTACAATTTTGTTTAGAACAGAATATAATTGAATGTTTTCCTCGAGAAACATGACGCGAAAGCCATCCATTGACAACAAAAGTTTATTTATAGTCACTCATGCCTTCGGAAGCCTTATTACTCGCTTTAAATAGTTTTATAGTCTCATTGTTGATTTTAAGTGGAATATTCTTACATTTTTGGTTAACAAATATTGTAATTGAATGTTTACCTCGGGAAACATGAAGCGAAAGCCATCTATTGACTAGAAAAGTTCATTTATAGTCACTCATTCCTTTGAAAGCGTTATTATTGGTTTTAAATGGATTTATAATCTCATTATTGATTTTAAGTTCATTTTTCTTAGAATTTTGTTTAAAACAGAATATAATTCAATGTTTGCCTCGAGAAACGTGAAGCGAAAGCCATCTATTGACAAGAAAAGTTCATTTATTGTCACTCATTTCTTTGAAAGCTTTATTATTGGTTTTAAATGGATTTATAATCTCATTATTGATTTTAAGTTCAATTTTCTTACAATTTTGTTTAAAACAGAATATAATTGAATGTTTACCTCGAGAAACGTGACGCGAAAGCCATCCATTACCAACAAAAGTTTATTTATAGTCACTCATGCCTTCGGAAGCCTTATTACCCGCTTTAAATAGTTTTATAGTCTCATTGTTGATTTTAAGTTGAATATTCTTACATTTTTGGTTAACAAAGATTGTAATTGAATGTTTGCCTCGGGAAACGTGAAGCGAAAGCCATCTATTGACAAGAAAAGTTCATTTATAGTCACTCATTCCTTTGAAAGCGTTATTATTTGTTTTAAATGGATTTATAATCTCATTATTGATTTTAAGTTCGATTTTCTTACAATTTTGTTTAAAACAGAATATATTTTAATGTTTTCCTCGAGCAACATGACGCGAAAACCATCCATTGACAACAAAAGTTTATTTATAGTCACTCATGCCTTCGGAAGCCTTATTACTCGTTTTAAATAGTTTTATAGTCTCATTGTTGATTTTAAGTTGAATATTCTTACATTTTTGGTTAACAAAGATTGTAATTGAATGTTTGCCTCGGGAAACGTGAAGCGAAAGCCATCTATTGACAAGAAAAGTTCATTTATAGTCACTCATTCCTTTGAAAGCGTTATTATTGGTTTTAAATGGATTTATAATCTCATTATTGATTTTAAGTTCAATTTTCTTACAATTTTGTTTAAAACAGAATATAATTGAATGTTTACCTCGAGAAACGTGAAGCGAAAGCCATCTATTGACAAGAAAAGTTCATTTATTGTCACTCATTCCTTTGAAAGCTTTATTATTGGTTTTAAATGGATTTATAATCTCATTATTGATTTTAAGTTCAATTTTCTTACAATTTTGTTGAAAACAGAATATAATTGAATGTTTGCCTCGAGAAACGTGACGCGAAAGCCATCCATTGACAACAAAAGTTTATTTATAGTCACTCATGCCTTCGGAAGCCTTATTACCCGCTTTAAATAGTTTTATAGTCTCATTATTGATTTTAAGTTGAATATTCTTACATTTTTGGTTAAAACATATTAGAATTGAATGTTAGCCTCAGGAAACGTGAAACGAAAGCCATCTATTGACAAGAAAAGTTCATTTATAGTCACTCATTCCTTTGAAAGCGTTATTATTGGTTTTAAATGGATTTATAATCTCATTATTGATTTTAAGTTCAATTTTCTTACAATTTCGTTTAAAACAGAATATAATTGAATGTTTTCCTCGAGAAACATGACGCGAAAACCATCCATTGACAACAAAAGTTTATTTATAGTCACTCAGGCCTTCGGAAGCCTTATTACTCGCTTTAAATAGTTTTATAGTCTCATTGTTGATTTTAAGTTGAATATTCTTACATTTTTGGTTAACAAAGATTGTAATTGAATGTTTGCCTCGGGAAACGTGAAGCGAAAGCCATCTATTGACAAGAAAAGTTGATTTATAGTCACTCATTCCTTTGAAAGCGTTATTATTGGTTTTAAATGGATTTATAATCTCATTATTGATTTTAAGTTCAATTTTCTTTTAATTTTGTTTACAACAGAATATAATTGAATGTTTTCCTCGAGAAACATGACGCGAAAACCATCCATTGACAACAAAAGTTTATTTATAGTCACTCAGGCCTTCGGAAGCCTTATTACTCGCTTTAAATAGTTTTATAGTCTCATTGTTGATTTTAAGTTGAATATTCATACATTTTTGGTTAACAAAGATTGTAATTGAATGTTTGCCTCGGAAAACGTGAAGCGAAAGCCATCTATTGACAAGAAAAGTTCATTTATAGTCACTCATTCCTTTGAAAGCGTTATTATTGGTTTTAAATGGATTTATAATCTCATTATGGATTTTAAGTTCAATTTTCTTATAATTTTGGTTAAAACAGAATATAATTGAATGTTTACCTCGAGAAACGTGAAGCAAAAGCCATCTATTGACAAGAAAAGTTCATTTATGGTCACTCATTCCTTTGAAAGCATTATTATTGGTTTTAAATGGATTTATAATCTCATTATTGATTTTAAGTTCAATTTTCTTACAATTTTGTTTAGAACAGAATATAATTGAATGTTTTCCTCGAGAAACATGACGCGAAAGCCATCCATTGACAACAAAAGTTTATTTATAGTCACTCATGCCTTCGGAAGCCTTATTACTCGCTTTAAATAGTTTTATAGTCTCATTGTTGATTTTAAGTGGAATATTCTTACATTTTTGGTTAACAAATATTGTAATTGAATGTTTACCTCGGGAAACATGAAGCGAAAGCCATCTATTGACTAGAAAAGTTCATTTATAGTCACTCATTCCTTTGAAAGCGTTATTATTGGTTTTAAATGGATTTATAATCTCATTATTGATTTTAAGTTCATTTTTCTTAGAATTTTGTTTAAAACAGAATATAATTCAATGTTTGCCTCGAGAAACGTGAAGCGAAAGCCATCTATTGACAAGAAAAGTTCATTTATTGTCACTCATTTCTTTGAAAGCTTTATTATTGGTTTTAAATGGATTTATAATCTCATTATTGATTTTAAGTTCAATTTTCTTACAATTTTGTTTAAAACAGAATATAATTGAATGTTTACCTCGAGAAACGTGACGCGAAAGCCATCCATTACCAACAAAAGTTTATTTATAGTCACTCATGCCTTCGGAAGCCTTATTACCCGCTTTAAATAGTTTTATAGTCTCATTGTTGATTTTAAGTTGAATATTCTTACATTTTTGGTTAACAAAGATTGTAATTGAATGTTTGCCTCGGGAAACGTGAAGCGAAAGCCATCTATTGACAAGAAAAGTTCATTTATAGTCACTCATTCCTTTGAAAGCGTTATTATTTGTTTTAAATGGATTTATAATCTCATTATTGATTTTAAGTTCGATTTTCTTACAATTTTGTTTAAAACAGAATATATTTTAATGTTTTCCTCGAGCAACATGACGCGAAAACCATCCATTGACAACAAAAGTTTATTTATAGTCACTCATGCCTTCGGAAGCCTTATTACTCGTTTTAAATAGTTTTATAGTCTCATTGTTGATTTTAAGTTGAATATTCTTACATTTTTGGTTAACAAAGATTGTAATTGAATGTTTGCCTCGGGAAACGTGAAGCGAAAGCCATCTATTGACAAGAAAAGTTCATTTATAGTCACTCATTCCTTTGAAAGCGTTATTATTGGTTTTAAATGGATTTATAATCTCATTATTGATTTTAAGTTCAATTTTCTTACAATTTTGTTTAAAACAGAATATAATTGAATGTTTACCTCGAGAAACGTGAAGCGAAAACCATCTATTGACAAGAAAAGTTCATTTATGGTCACTCATTTTTTTGAAAGCGTTATTATTGGTTTTAAATGGATTTATAATCTCATTATTGATTTTAAGTTCATTTTTCTTAGAATTTTGTTTAAAACAGAATATAATTGAATGTTTGCCTCGAGAAACGTGACGCGAAAACCATACATTGACAACAAAAGTTTATTTATAGTCACTCATGCCTTCGGAAGCCTTATTACTCGCTTTAAATAGTTTTATAGTCTCATTGTTGATTTTAAGTTGAATATTCCTACATGTTTGGTTAACAAAGATTGTAATTGAATGTTTGCCTCGAGAAACGTGAAGGAAACGCCATCTATTGAAAAGAAAAGTTTATTTATAGTCACTCATTCCTTTGAAAGCGTTATTATTGGTTTTAAATGGATTTATAATCTCATTATTGATTTTAAGTTCAATTTTCTTACAATTTTGTTTAAAACAGAATATAATTGAATGTTTACCTCGAGAAACGTGACGCGAAAGCCATCCATTGACAACAAAAGTTTATTTATAGTCACTCATGCCTTCGGAAGCCTTATTACCCGCTTTAAATAGTTTTATGGTCTCATTATTGATTTTAAGTTGAATATTCTTAAATTTTTGGTTAAAACAGATTATAATTGAATGTTAGCCTCAGGAAACGTGAAACGAAAGCCATCTATTGACAAGAAAAGTTCATTTATAGTCACTCATTCCTTTGAAAGCGTTATTATTTGTTTTAAATGGATTTATAATCTCATTATTGATTTTAAGTTCAATTTTCTTACAATTTTGTTTAAAACAGAATATAATTGAATGTTTTCCTCGAGAAACATTACGCGAAAACCATCCATTGACAACAAAAGTTTATTTATAGTCAATCATGCCTTCGGAAGCCTTATTACTCGCTTTAAATAGTTTTATAGTCTCATTGTTGATTTTCAGTTGAATATTCTTACAGTTTTGGTTAACAAAGATTGTAATTGAATGTTTGCCTCGGGAAACGTGAAGCGAAAGCCATCTATTGACAAGAAAAGTTCATTTATAGTCACTCATTCCTTTGAAAGCGTTATTATTGGTTTTAAATGGATTTATAATCTCATTATTGATTTTAAGTTCAATTTTCTTTTAATTTTGTTTACAACAGAATATAATTGAATGTTTTCCTCGAGAAACATGACGCGAAAACCATCCATTGACAACAAAAGTTTATTTATAGTCACTCAGGCCTTCGGAAGCCTTATTACTCGCTTTAAATAGTTTTATAGTGTCGTTGTTGATTTTAAGTTGAATATTCTTACATTTTTGGTTAACAAAGATTGTGATTGAATGTTTGTCTCGGGAAACATGAAGCGAAAGCCATCTATTGACAAGAAAAGTTCATTTATAGTCACTCATTCCTTTGAAAGAGTTATTATTGGTTTTAAATGGATTTATAATCTGATTATGGATTTTAAGTTCAATTTTCTTATAATTTTGGTTAAAATAGAATATAATTGAATGTTTACCTCGAGAAACGTGAAGCGAAAGCCATCTATTGACAAGAAAAGTTCATTTATTGTCACTCATTCCTTTGAAAGCTTTATTATTGGTTTTAAATGGATTTATAATCTCATTATTGATTTTAAGTTCAATTTTCTTACAATTTTGTTTAAAACAGAATATAATTGAATGTTTGCCTCGAGAAACGTGACGCGAAAGCCATCCATTGACAACAAAAGTTTATTTATAGTCACTCATGCCTTCGGAAGCCTTATTACCCGCTTTAAATAGTTTTATAGTCTCATTATTGATTTTAAGTTGAATATTCTTACATTTTTGGTTAAAACAGATTAGAATTGAATGTTAGCCTCAGGAAACGTGAAACGAAAGCCATCTATTGACAAGAAAAGTTCATTTATAGTCACTCATTCCTTTGAAAGCGTTATTATTGGTTTTAAATGGATTTATAATCTCATTATTGATTTTAAGTTCAATTTTCTTACAATTTCGTTTAAAACAGAATATAATTGAATGTTTTCCTCGAGAAACATGACGCGAAAGCCATCCATTGACAACAAAAGTTTATTTATAGTCACTCATGCCTTCGGAAGCCTTATTACTCGCTTTAAATAGTTTTATAGTCTCATTGTTGATTTTAAGTGGAATATTCTTACATTTTTGGTTAACAAATATTGTAATTGAATGTTTACCTCGGGAAACATGAAGCGAAAGCCATCTATTAACTAGAAAAGTTCATTTATAGTCACTCATTCCTTTGAAAGCGTTATTATTGGTTTTAAATGGATTTATAATCTCATTATTGATTTTAAGTTCATTTTTCTTAGAATTTTGTTTAAAACAGAATATAATTCAATGTTTGCCTCGAGAAACGTGAAGCGAAAGCCATCTATTGACAAGAAAAGTTTATTTATTGTCACTCATTCCTTTGAAAGCTTTATTATTGGTTTTAAATGGATTTATAATCTCATTATTGATTTTAAGTTCAATTTTCTTACAATTTTGTTTAAAACAGAATATAATTGAATGTTTACCTCGAGAAACGTGACGCGAAAGCCATATATTGACAAGAAAAGTTCATTTATAGTCACTCATTCCTTTGAAAGCGTTATTATTGGTTTTAAATGGATTTATAATCTCATTATTGATTTTAAGTTCAATTTTCTTTTAATTTTATTTACAACAGAATATAATTGAATGTTTTCCTCGAGAAACATGACGCGAAAACCATCCATTGACAACAAAAGTTTATTTATAGTCACTCAGGCCTTCGGAAGCCTTATTACTCGCTTTAAATAGTTTTATAGTCTCGTTGTTGATTTTAAGTTGAATATTCTTACATTTTTGGTTAACAAAGATTGTAATTGAATGTTTGTCTCGGGAAACATGAAGCGAAAGCCATCTATTGACAAGAAAAGTTCATTTATAGTCACTCATTCCTTTGAAAGTGTTATTATTGGTTTTAAATGGATTTATAATCTGATTATGGATTTTAAGTTCAATTTTCTTATAATTTTGGTTAAAACAGAATATAATTGAATGTTTACCTCGAGAAACGTGAAGCGAAAGCCATCTATTGACAAGAAAAGTTCATTTATTGTCACTCATTCCTTTGAAAGCTTTATTATTGGTTTTAAATGGATTTATAATCTCATTATTGATTTTAAGTTCAATTTTCTTACAATTTTGTTTAAAACAGAATATAATTGAATGTTTGCCTCGAGAAACGTGACGCGAAAGCCATCCATTGACAACAAAAGTTTATTTATAGTCACTCATGCCTTCGGAAGCCTTATTACCCGCTTTAAATAGTTTTATAGTCTCATTATTGATTTTAAGTTGAATATTCTTACATTTTTGGTTAAAACAGATTAGAATTGAATGTTAGCCTCAGGAAACGTGAAACGAAAGCCATCTATTGACAAGAAAAGTTCATTTATAGTCACTCATTCCTTTGAAAGCGTTATTATTCGTTTTAAATAGATTTATAATCTCATTATTGATTTTAAGTTCAATTTTCTTACAATTTCGTTTAAAACAGAATATAATTGAATGTTTTCCTCGAGAAACATGACGAGAAAGCCATCCATTGACAACAAAAGTTTATTTATAGTCACTCATGCCTTCGGAAGCTTTATTACTCGCTTTAAATAGTTTTATAGTCTCATTGTTGATTTTAAGTGGAATATTCTTACATTTTTGGTTAACAAATATTGTAATTGAATGTTTACCTCGGGAAACATGAAGCGAAAGCCATCTATTGACTAGAAAAGTTCATTTATAGTCACTCATTCCTTTGAAAGCGTTATTATTGGTTTTAAATGGATTTATAATCTCATTATTGATTTTAAGTTCATTTTTCTTAGAATTTTGTTTAAAACAGAATATAATTCAATGTTTGCCTCGAGAAACGTGAAGCGAAAGCCATCTATTGACAAGAAAAGTTCATTTATTGTCACTCATTCCTTTGAAAGCTTTATTATTGGTTTTAAATGGATTTATAATCTCATTATTGATTTTAAGTTCAATTTTCTTACAATTTTGTTTAAAACAGAATATAATTGAATGTTTACCTCGAGAAACATGACGCGAAAGCCATCCATTACCAACAAAAGTTTATTTATAGTCACTCATGCCTTCGGAAGCCTTATTACCCGCTTTAAATAGTTTTATAGTCTCATTGTTGATTTTAAGTTGAATATTCTTACATTTTTGGTTAACAAAGATTGTAATTGAATGTTTGCCTCGGGAAACGTGAAGCGAAAGCCATCTATTGACAAGAAAAGTTCATTTATAGTCACTCATTCCTTTGAAAGCGTTATTATTTGTTTTAAATGGATTTATAATCTCATTATTGATTTTAAGTTCGATTTTCTTACAATTTTGTTTAAAACAGAATATATTTTAATGTTTTCCTCGAGCAACATGACGCGAAAACCATCCATTGACAACAAAAGTTTATTTATAGTCACTCATGCCTTCGGAAGCCTTATTACTCGCTTTAAATAGTTTTATAGTCTCATTGTTGATTTTAAGTTGAATATTCTTACATTTTTGGTTAACAAAGATTGTAATTGAATGTTTGCCTCGGGAAACGTGAAGCGAAAGCCATCTATTGACAAGAAAAGTTCATTTATAGTCACTCATTCCTTTAAAAGCGTTATTATTGGTTTTAAATGGATTTATAATCTCATTATTGATTTTAAGTTCAATTTTCTTACAATTTTGTTTAAAACAGAATATAATTGAATGTTTACCTCGAGAAACGTGAAGCGAAAGCCATCTATTGACAAGAAAAGTTCATTTATGGTCACTCATTTTTTTGAAAGCGTTATTATTGGTTTTAAATGGATTTATAATCTCATTATTGATTTTAAGTTCATTTTTCTTAGAATTTTGTTTAAAACAGAATATAATTGAATGTTTGCCTCGAGAAACGTGACGCGAAAACCATCCATTGACAACAAAAGTTTATTTATAGTCACTCATGCCTTCGGAAGCCTTATTACTCGCTTTAAATAGTTTTATAGTCTCATTGTTGATTTTAAGTTGAATATTCCTACATGTTTGGTTAACAAAGATTGTAATTGAATGTTTGCCTCGAGAAACGTGAAGGAAAAGCCATCTATTGACAAGAAAAGTTTATTTATAGTCACTCATTCCTTTGAAAGCGTTATTATTGGTTTTAAATGGATTTATAATCTCATTATTGATTTTAAGTTCAATTTTCTTATAATTTTGTTTAAAACAGAATATAATTGAATGTTTACCTCGAGAAACGTGACGCGAAAGCCATCCATTGACAACAAAAGTTTATTTATAGTCACTCATGCCTTCGGAAGCCTTATTACCCGCTTTAAATAGTTTTATGGTCTCATTATTGATTTTAAGTTGAATATTCTTAAATTTTTGGTTAAAACAGATTATAATTGAATGTTAGCCTCAGGAAACGTGAAACGAAAGCCATCTATTGACAAGAAAAGTTCATTTATAGTCACTCATTCCTTTGAAAGCGTTATTATTTGTTTTAAATGGATTTATAATCTCATTATTGATTTTAAGTTCAATTTTCTTACAATTTTGTTTAAAACAGAATATAATTGAATGTTTTCCTCGAGAAACATTACGCGAAAACCATCCATTGACAACAAAAGTTTATTTATAGTCACTCATGCCTTCGGAAGCCTTATTACTCGCTTTAAATAGTTTTATAGTCTCATTGTTGATTTTAAGTTGAATATTCTTACATTTTTGGTTAACAAAGATTGTAATTGAATGTTTGCCTCGGGAAACGTGAAGCGAAAGCCATCTATTGACAAGAAAAGTTCATTTATAGTCACTCATTCCTTTGAAAGCGTTATTATTGGTTTTAAATGGATTTATAATCTCATTATTGATTTTAAGTTCAATTTTCTTTTAATTTTATTTACAACAGAATATAATTGAATGTTTTCCTCGAGAAACATGACGCGAAAACCATCCATTGACAACAAAAGTTTATTTATAGTCACTCAGGCCTTCGGAAGCCTTATTACTCGCTTTAAATAGTTTTATAGTCTCGTTGTTGATTTGAAGTTGAATATTCTTACATTTTTGGTTAACAAAGATTGTAATTGAATGTTTGTCTCGGAAAACATGAAGCGAAAGCCATCTATTGACAAGAAAAGTTCATTTATAGTCACTCATTCCTTTGAAAGTGTTATTATTGGTTTTAAATGGATTTATAATCTGATTATGGATTTTAAGTTCAATTTTCTTATAATTTTGGTTAAAACAGAATATAATTGAATGTTTACCTCGAGAAACGTGAAGCGAAAGCCATCTATTGACAAGAAAAGTTCATTTATGGTCACTCATTTTTTTGAAAGCGTTATTATTGGTTTTAAATGGATTTATAATCTCATTATTGATTTTAAGTTCATTTTTCTTAGAATTTTGTTTAAAACAGAATATAATTGAATGTTTGCCTCGAGAAACGTGACGCGAAAACCATCCATTGACAACAAAAGTTTATTTATAGTCACTCATGCCTTCGGAAGCCTTATTACTCGCTTTAAATAGTTTTATAGTCTCATTGTTGATTTTAAGTTGAATATTCTTACATTTTTGGTTAACAAAGATTGTAATTGAATGTTTGCCTCGGGAAACGTGAAGCGAAAGCCATCTATTGACAAGAAAAGTTCATTTATAGTCACTCATTCCTTTGAAAGCGTTATTATTTGTTTTAAATGGATTTATAATCTCATTATTGATTTTAAGTTCAATTTTCTTATAATTTTGTTTAAAACAGAATATAATTGAATGTTTACCTCGAGAAACGTGACGCGAAAGCCATCCATTGACAACAAAAGTTTATTTATAGTCACTCATGCCTTCGGAAGCCTTATTACCCGCTTTAAATAGTTTTATGGTCTCATTATTGATTTTAAGTTGAATATTCTTAAATTTTTGGTT
Source organism: Theobroma cacao (assembly GCF_053813885.1). Lineage (NCBI taxonomy): Eukaryota > Viridiplantae > Streptophyta > Magnoliopsida > Malvales > Malvaceae > Theobroma > Theobroma cacao. Next base: position 22,181,569 of record NC_142647.1, read on the forward strand.
AAAACAGATTATAATTGAATGTTAGCCTCAGGAAACGTGAAACGAAAGCCATCTATTGACAAGAAAAGTTCATTTATAGTCACTCATTCCTTTGAAAGCGTTATTATTTGTTTTAAATGGATTTATAATCTCATTATTGATTTTAAGTTCAATTTTCTTACAATTTTGTTTAAAACAGAATATAATTGAATGTTTTCCTCGAGAAACATTACGCGAAAACCATCCATTGACAACAAAAGTTTATTTATAGTCACTCATGCCTTCGGAAGCCTTATTACTCGCTTTAAATAGTTTTATAGTCTCATTGTTGATTTTAAGTTGAATATTCTTACATTTTTGGTTAACAAAGATTGTAATTGAATGTTTGCCTCGGAAAACGTGAAGCGAAAGCCATCTATTGACAAGAAAAGTTCATTTATAGTCACTCATTCCTTTGAAAGCGTTATTATTGGTTTTAAATGGATTTATAATCTCATTATTGATTTTAAGTTCAATTTTCTTTTAATTTTATTTACAACAGAATATAATTGAATGTTTTCCTCGAGAAACATGACGCGAAAACCATCCATTGACAACAAAAGTTTATTTATAGTCACTCAGGCCTTCGGAAGCCTTATTACTCGCTTTAAATAGTTTTATAGTCTCGTTGTTGATTTTAAGTTGAATATTCTTACATTTTTGGTTAACAAAGATTGTAATTGAATGTTTCTCTCGGAAAACATGAAGCGAAAGCCATCTATTGACAAGAAAAGTTCATTTATAGTCACTCATTCCTTTGAAAGTGTTATTATTGGTTTTAAATGGATTTATAATCTGATTATGGATTTTAAGTTCAATTTTCTTATAATTTTGGTTAAAACAGAATATAATTGAATGTTTACCTCGAGAAACGTGAAGCGAAAGCCATCTATTGACAAGAAAAGTTCATTTATTGTCACTCATTCCTTAGAAAGCTTTATTATTGGTTTTAAATGGATTTATAATCTCATTATTGATTTTAAGTTCAATTTTCTTACAATTTTGTTTAAAACAGAATATAATTGAATGTTTGCCTCGAGAAACGTGACGCGAAAGCCATCCATTGACAACAAAAGTTTATTTGTAGTCACTCATGCCTTCGGAAGCCTTATTACCCGCTTTAAATAGTTTTATAGTCTCATTATTGATTTTAAGTTGAATATTCTTACATTTTTGGTTAAAACATATTAGAATTGAATGTTAGCCTCAGGAAACGTGAAACGAAAGCCATCTATTGACAAGAAAAGTTCATTTATAGTCACTCATTCCTTTGAAAGCGTTATTATTGGTTTTAAATGGATTTATAATCTCATTATTGATTTTAAGTTCAATTTTCTTACAATTTCGTTTAAAACAGAATATAATTGAATGTTTTCCTCGAGAAACATGACGCGAAAGCCATCCATTGACAACAAAAGTTTATTTATAGTCACTCATGCCTTCGGAAGCCTTATTACTCGCTTTAAATAGTTTTATAGTCTCATTGTTGATTTTAAGTGGAATATTCTTGCATTTTTGGTTAACAAATATTGTAATTGAATGTTTACCTCGGGAAACATGAAGCGAAAGCCATCTATTGACTAGAAAAGTTCATTTATAGTCACTCATTCCTTTGAAAGCGTTATTATTGGTTTTAAATGGATTTATAATCTCATTATTGATTTTAAGTTCATTTTTCTTAGAATTTTGTTTAAAACAGAATATAATTCAATGTTTGCCTCGAGAAACGTGAAGCGAAAGCCATCTATTGACAAGAAAAGTTCATTTATTGTCACTCATTCCTTTGAAAGCTTTATTATTGGTTTTAAATGGATTTATAATCTCATTATTGATTTTAAGTTCAATTTTCTTACAATTTTGTTTAAAACAGAATATAATTGAATGTTTACCTCGAGAAACGTGACGCGAAAGCCATCCATTACCAACAAAAGTTTATTTATAGTCACTCATGCCTTCGGAAGCCTTATTACCCGCTTTAAATAGTTTTATAGTCTAATTGTTGATTTTAAGTTGAATATTCTTACATTTTTGGTTAACAAAGATTGTAATTGAATGTTTGCCTCGGGAAACGTGAAGCGAAAGCCATCTATTGACAAGAAAAGTTCATTTATAGTCACTCATTCCTTTGAAAGCGTTATTATTTGTTTTAAATGGATTTATAATCTCATTATTGATTTTAAGTTCGATTTTCTTACAATTTTGTTTAAAACAGAATATATTTTAATGTTTTCCTCGAGCAACATGACGCGAAAACCATCCATTGACAACAAAAGTTTATTTATAGTCACTCATGCCTTCGGAAGCCTTATTACTCGCTTTAAATAGTTTTATAGTCTCATTGTTGATTTTAAGTTGAATATTCTTACATTTTTGGTTTACAAAGATTGTAATTGAATGTTTGCCTCGGGAAACGTGAAGCGAAAGCCATCTATTGACAAGAAAAGTTCATTTATAGTCACTCATTCCTTTGAAAGCGTTATTATTGGTTTTAAATGGATTTATAATCTCATTATTGATTTTAAGTTCAATTTTCTTACAATTTTGTTTAAAACAGAATATAATTGAATGTTTACCTCGAGAAACGTGAAGCGAAAGCCGTCTATTGACAAGAAAAGTTCATTTATGGTCACTCATTTTTTTGAAAGCGTTATTATTGGTTTTAAATGGATTTATAATCTCATTATTGATTTTAAGTTCATTTTTCTTAGAATTTTGTTTAAAACAGAATATAATTGAATGTTTGCCTCGAGAAACGTGACGCGAAAACCATCCATTGACAACAAAAGTTTATTTATAGTCACTCATGCCTTCGGAAGCCTTATTACTCGCTTTAAATAGTTTTATAGTCTCATTGTTGATTTTAAGTTGAATATTCCTACATGTTTGGTTAACAAAGATTGTAATTGAATGTTTGCCTCGAGAAACATGAAGGAAAAGCCATCTATTGACAAGAAAAGTTTATTTATAGTCACTCATTCCTTTGAAAGCGTTATTATTGGTTTTAAATGGATTTATAATCTCATTATTGATTTTAAGTTCAATTTTCTTATAATTTTGTTTAAAACAGAATATAATTGAATGTTTACCTCGAGAAACGTGACGCGAAAGCCATCCATTGACAACAAAAGTTTATTTATAGTCACTCATGCCTTCGGAAGCCTTATTACCCGCTTTAAATAGTTTTATGGTCTCATTATTGATTTTAAGTTGAATATTCTTAAATTTTTGGTTAAAACAGATTATAATTGAATGTTAGCCTCAGGAAACGTGAAACGAAAGCCATCTATTGACAAGAAAAGTTCATTTATAGTCACTCATTCCTTTGAAAGCGTTATTATTTGTTTTAAATGGATTTATAATCTCATTATTGATTTTAAGTTCAATTTTCTTACAATTTTGTTTAAAACAGAATATAATTGAATGTTTTCCTCGAGAAACATTACGCGAAAACCATCCATTGACAACAAAAGTTTATTTATAGTCACTCATGCCTTCGGAAGCCTTATTACTCGCTTTAAATAGTTTTATAGTCTCATTGTTGATTTTAAGTTGAATATTCTTACATTTTTGGTTAACAAAGATTGTAATTGAATGTTTGCCTCGGGAAACGTGAAGCGAAAGCCATCTATTGACAAGAAAAGTTCATTTATAGTCACTCATTCCTTTGAAAGCGTTATTATTGGTTTTAAATGGATTTATAATCTCATTATTGATTTTAAGTTCAATTTTCTTTTAATTTTATTTACAACAGAATATAATTGAATGTTTTCCTCGAGAAACATGACGCGAAAACCATCCATTGACAACAAAAGTTTATTTATAGTCACTCAGGCCTTCGGAAGCCTTATTACTCGCTTTAAATAGTTTTATAGTCTCGTTGTTGATTTTAAGTTGAATATTCTTACATTTTTGGTTAACAAAGATTGTAATTGAATGTTTGTCTCGGAAAACATGAAGCGAAAGCCATCTATTGACAAGAAAAGTTCATTTATAGTCACTCATTCCTTTGAAAGTGTTATTATTGGTTTTAAATGGATTTATAATCTGATTATGGATTTTAAGTTCAATTTTCTTATAATTTTGGTTAAAACAGAATATAATTGAATGTTTACCTCGAGAAACGTGAAGCGAAAGCCATCTATTGACAAGAAAAGTTCATTTATGGTCACTCATTTTTTTGAAAGCGTTATTATTGGTTTTAAATGGATTTATAATCTCATTATTGATTTTAAGTTCATTTTTCTTAGAATTTTGTTTAAAACAGAATATAATTGAATGTTTGCCTCGAGAAACGTGACGCGAAAACCATCCATTGACAACAAAAGTTTATTTATAGTCACTCATGCCTTCGGAAGCCTTATTACTCGCTTTAAATAGTTTTATAGTCTCATTGTTGATTTTAAGTTGAATATTCTTACATTTTTGGTTAACAAAGATTGTAATTGAATGTTTGCCTCGGGAAACGTGAAGCGAAAGCCATCTATTGACAAGAAAAGTTCATTTATAGTCACTCATTCCTTTGAAAGCGTTATTATTTGTTTTAAATGGATTTATAATCTCATTATTGATTTTAAGTTCAATTTTCTTATAATTTTGTTTAAAACAGAATATAATTGAATGTTTACCTCGAGAAACGTGACGCGAAAGCCATCCATTGACAACAAAAGTTTATTTATAGTCACTCATGCCTTCGGAAGCCTTATTACCCGCTTTAAATAGTTTTATGGTCTCATTATTGATTTTAAGTTGAATATTCTTAAATTTTTGGTTAAAACAGATTATAATTGAATGTTAGCCTCAGGAAACGTGAAACGAAAGCCATCTATTGACAAGAAAAGTTCATTTATAGTCACTCATTCCTTTGAAAGCGTTATTATTTGTTTTAAATGGATTTATAATCTCATTATTGATTTTAAGTTCAATTTTCTTACAATTTTGTTTAAAACAGAATATAATTGAATGTTTTCCTCGAGAAACATTACGCGAAAACCATCCATTGACAACAAAAGTTTATTTATAGTCACTCATGCCTTCGGAAGCCTTATTACTCGCTTTAAATAGTTTTATAGTCTCATTGTTGATTTTAAGTTGAATATTCTTACATTTTTGGTTAACAAAGATTGTAATTGAATGTTTGCCTCGGAAAACGTGAAGCGAAAGCCATCTATTGACAAGAAAAGTTCATTTATAGTCACTCATTCCTTTGAAAGCGTTATTATTGGTTTTAAATGGATTTATAATCTCATTATTGATTTTAAGTTCAATTTTCTTTTAATTTTATTTACAACAGAATATAATTGAATGTTTTCCTCGAGAAACATGACGCGAAAACCATCCATTGACAACAAAAGTTTATTTATAGTCACTCAGGCCTTCGGAAGCCTTATTACTCGCTTTAAATAGTTTTATAGTCTCGTTGTTGATTTTAAGTTGAATATTCTTACATTTTTGGTTAACAAAGATTGTAATTGAATGTTTCTCTCGGAAAACATGAAGCGAAAGCCATCTATTGACAAGAAAAGTTCATTTATAGTCACTCATTCCTTTGAAAGTGTTATTATTGGTTTTAAATGGATTTATAATCTGATTATGGATTTTAAGTTCAATTTTCTTATAATTTTGGTTAAAACAGAATATAATTGAATGTTTACCTCGAGAAACGTGAAGCGAAAGCCATCTATTGACAAGAAAAGTTCATTTATTGTCACTCATTCCTTAGAAAGCTTTATTATTGGTTTTAAATGGATTTATAATCTCATTATTGATTTTAAGTTCAATTTTCTTACAATTTTGTTTAAAACAGAATATAATTGAATGTTTGCCTCGAGAAACGTGACGCGAAAGCCATCCATTGACAACAAAAGTTTATTTGTAGTCACTCATGCCTTCGGAAGCCTTATTACCCGCTTTAAATAGTTTTATAGTCTCATTATTGATTTTAAGTTGAATATTCTTACATTTTTGGTTAAAACATATTAGAATTGAATGTTAGCCTCAGGAAACGTGAAACGAAAGCCATCTATTGACAAGAAAAGTTCATTTATAGTCACTCATTCCTTTGAAAGCGTTATTATTGGTTTTAAATGGATTTATAATCTCATTATTGATTTTAAGTTCAATTTTCTTACAATTTCGTTTAAAACAGAATATAATTGAATGTTTTCCTCGAGAAACATGACGCGAAAGCCATCCATTGACAACAAAAGTTTATTTATAGTCACTCATGCCTTCGGAAGCCTTATTACTCGCTTTAAATAGTTTTATAGTCTCATTGTTGATTTTAAGTGGAATATTCTTGCATTTTTGGTTAACAAATATTGTAATTGAATGTTTACCTCGGGAAACATGAAGCGAAAGCCATCTATTGACTAGAAAAGTTCATTTATAGTCACTCATTCCTTTGAAAGCGTTATTATTGGTTTTAAATGGATTTATAATCTCATTATTGATTTTAAGTTCATTTTTCTTAGAATTTTGTTTAAAACAGAATATAATTCAATGTTTGCCTCGAGAAACGTGAAGCGAAAGCCATCTATTGACAAGAAAAGTTCATTTATTGTCACTCATTCCTTTGAAAGCTTTATTATTGGTTTTAAATGGATTTATAATCTCATTATTGATTTTAAGTTCAATTTTCTTACAATTTTGTTTAAAACAGAATATAATTGAATGTTTACCTCGAGAAACGTGACGCGAAAGCCATCCATTACCAACAAAAGTTTATTTATAGTCACTCATGCCTTCGGAAGCCTTATTACCCGCTTTAAATAGTTTTATAGTCTCATTGTTGATTTTAAGTTGAATATTCTTACATTTTTGGTTAACAAAGATTGTAATTGAATGTTTGCCTCGGGAAACGTGAAGCGAAAGCCATCTATTGACAAGAAAAGTTCATTTATAGTCACTCATTCCTTTGAAAGCGTTATTATTTGTTTTAAATGGATTTATAATCTCATTATTGATTTTAAGTTCGATTTTCTTACAATTTTGTTTAAAACAGAATATATTTTAATGTTTTCCTCGAGCAACATGACGCGAAAACCATCCATTGACAACAAAAGTTTATTTATAGTCACTCATGCCTTCGGAAGCCTTATTACTCGCTTTAAATAGTTTTATAGTCTCATTGTTGATTTTAAGTTGAATATTCTTACATTTTTGGTTTACAAAGATTGTAATTGAATGTTTGCCTCGGGAAACGTGAAGCGAAAGCCATCTATTGACAAGAAAAGTTCATTTATAGTCACTCATTCCTTTGAAAGCGTTATTATTGGTTTTAAATGGATTTATAATCTCATTATTGATTTTAAGTTCAATTTTCTTACAATTTTGTTTAAAACAGAATATAATTGAATGTTTACCTCGAGAAACGTGAAGCGAAAGCCGTCTATTGACAAGAAAAGTTCATTTATGGTCACTCATTTTTTTGAAAGCGTTATTATTGGTTTTAAATGGATTTATAATCTCATTATTGATTTTAAGTTCATTTTTCTTAGAATTTTGTTTAAAACAGAATATAATTGAATGTTTGCCTCGAGAAACGTGACGCGAAAACCATCCATTGACAACAAAAGTTTATTTATAGTCACTCATGCCTTCGGAAGCCTTATTACTCGCTTTAAATAGTTTTATAGTCTCATTGTTGATTTTAAGTTGAATATTCCTACATGTTTGGTTAACAAAGATTGTAATTGAATGTTTGCCTCGAGAAACATGAAGGAAAAGCCATCTATTGACAAGAAAAGTTTATTTATAGTCACTCATTCCTTTGAAAGCGTTATTATTGGTTTTAAATGGATTTATAATCTCATTATTGATTTTAAGTTCAATTTTCTTATAATTTTGTTTAAAACAGAATATAATTGAATGTTTACCTCGAGAAACGTGACGCGAAAGCCATCCATTGACAACAAAAGTTTATTTATAGTCACTCATGCCTTCGGAAGCCTTATTACCCGCTTTAAATAGTTTTATGGTCTCATTATTGATTTTAAGTTGAATATTCTTAAATTTTTGGTTAAAACAGATTATAATTGAATGTTAGCCTCAGGAAACGTGAAACGAAAGCCATCTATTGACAAGAAAAGTTCATTTATAGTCACTCATTCCTTTGAAAGCGTTATTATTTGTTTTAAATGGATTTATAATCTCATTATTGATTTTAAGTTCAATTTTCTTACAATTTTGTTTAAAACAGAATATAATTGAATGTTTTCCTCGAGAAACATTACGCGAAAACCATCCATTGACAACAAAAGTTTATTTATAGTCACTCATGCCTTCGGAAGCCTTATTACTCGCTTTAAATAGTTTTATAGTCTCATTGTTGATTTTAAGTTGAATATTCTTACATTTTTGGTTAACAAAGATTGTAATTGAATGTTTGCCTCGGGAAACGTGAAGCGAAAGCCATCTATTGACAAGAAAAGTTCATTTATAGTCACTCATTCCTTTGAAAGCGTTATTATTGGTTTTAAATGGATTTATAATCTCATTATTGATTTTAAGTTCAATTTTCTTTTAATTTTATTTACAACAGAATATAATTGAATGTTTTCCTCGAGAAACATGACGCGAAAACCATCCATTGACAACAAAAGTTTATTTATAGTCACTCAGGCCTTCGGAAGCCTTATTACTCGCTTTAAATAGTTTTATAGTCTCGTTGTTGATTTTAAGTTGAATATTCTTACATTTTTGGTTAACAAAGATTGTAATTGAATGTTTGTCTCGGAAAACATGAAGCGAAAGCCATCTATTGACAAGAAAAGTTCATTTATAGTCACTCATTCCTTTGAAAGTGTTATTATTGGTTTTAAATGGATTTATAATCTGATTATGGATTTTAAGTTCAATTTTCTTATAATTTTGGTTAAAACAGAATATAATTGAATGTTTACCTCGAGAAACGTGAAGCGAAAGCCATCTATTGACAAGAAAAGTTCATTTATGGTCACTCATTTTTTTGAAAGCGTTATTATTGGTTTTAAATGGATTTATAATCTCATTATTGATTTTAAGTTCATTTTTCTTAGAATTTTGTTTAAAACAGAATATAATTGAATGTTTGCCTCGAGAAACGTGACGCGAAAACCATCCATTGACAACAAAAGTTTATTTATAGTCACTCATGCCTTCGGAAGCCTTATTACTCGCTTTAAATAGTTTTATAGTCTCATTGTTGATTTTAAGTTGAATATTCTTACATTTTTGGTTAACAAAGATTGTAATTGAATGTTTGCCTCGGGAAACGTGAAGCGAAAGCCATCTATTGACAAGAAAAGTTCATTTATAGTCACTCATTCCTTTGAAAGCGTTATTATTTGTTTTAAATGGATTTATAATCTCATTATTGATTTTAAGTTCGATTTTCTTACAATTTTGTTTAAAACAGAATATATTTTAATGTTTTCCTCGAGCAACATGACGCGAAAACCATCCATTGACAACAAAAGTTTATTTATAGTCACTCATGCCTTCGGAAGCCTTATTACTCGCTTTAAATAGTTTTATAGTCTCATTGTTGATTTTAAGTTGAATATTCTTACATTTTTGGTTAACAAAGATTGTAATTGAATGTTTGCCTCGGGAAACGTGAAGCGAAAGCCATCTATTGACAAGAAAAGTTCATTTATAGTCACTCATTCCTTTAAAAGCGTTATTATTGGTTTTAAATGGATTTATAATCTCATTATTGATTTTAAGTTCAATTTTCTTACAATTTTGTTTAAAACAGAATATAATTGAATGTTTACCTCGAGAAACGTGAAGCGAAAGCCATCTATTGACAAGAAAAGTTCATTTATGGTCACTCATTTTTTTGAAAGCGTTATTATTGGTTTTAAATGGATTTATAATCTCATTATTGATTTTAAGTTCATTTTTCTTAGAATTTTGTTTAAAACAGAATATAATTGAATGTTTGCCTCGAGAAACGTGACGCGAAAACCATCCATTGACAACAAAAGTTTATTTATAGTCACTCATGCCTTCGGAAGCCTTATTACTCGCTTTAAATAGTTTTATAGTCTCATTGTTGATTTTAAGTTGAATATTCCTACATGTTTGGTTAACAAAGATTGTAATTGAATGTTTGCCTCGAGAAACGTGAAGGAAAAGCCATCTATTGACAAGAAAAGTTTATTTATAGTCACTCATTCCTTTGAAAGCGTTATTATTGGTTTTAAATGGATTTATAATCTCATTATTGATTTTAAGTTCAATTTTCTTATAATTTTGTTTAAAACAGAATATAATTGAATGTTTACCTCGAGAAACGTGACGCGAAAGCCATCCATTGACAACAAAAGTTTATTTATAGTCACTCATGCCTTCGGAAGCCTTATTACCCGCATTAAATAGTTTTATGGTCTCATTATTGATTTTAAGTTGAATATTCTTAAATTTTTGGTTAAAACAGATTATAATTGAATGTTAGCCTCAGGAAACGTGAAACGAAAGCCATCTATTGACAAGAAAAGTTCATTTATAGTCACTCATTCCTTTGAAAGCGTTATTATTTGTTTTAAATGGATTTATAATCTCATTATTGATTTTAAGTTCAATTTTCTTACAATTTTGTTTAAAACAGAATATAATTGAATGTTTTCCTCGAGAAACATTACGCGAAAACCATCCATTGACAACAAAAGTTTATTTATAGTCACTCATGCCTTCGGAAGCCTTATTACTCGCTTTAAATAGTTTTATAGTCTCATTGTTGATTTTAAGTTGAATATTCTTACATTTTTGGTTAACAAAGATTGTAATTGAATGTTTGCCTCGGAAAACGTGAAGCGAAAGCCATCTATTGACAAGAAAAGTTCATTTATAGTCACTCATTCCTTTGAAAGCGTTATTATTGGTTTTAAATGGATTTATAATCTCATTATTGATTTTAAGTTCAATTTTCTTTTAATTTTATTTACAACAGAATATAATTGAATGTTTTCCTCGAGAAACATGACGCGAAAACCATCCATTGACAACAAAAGTTTATTTATAGTCACTCAGGCCTTCGGAAGCCTTATTACTCGCTTTAAATAGTTTTATAGTCTCGTTGTTGATTTTAAGTTGAATATTCTTACATTTTTGGTTAACAAAGATTGTAATTGAATGTTTCTCTCGGAAAACATGAAGCGAAAGCCATCTATTGACAAGAAAAGTTCATTTATAGTCACTCATTCCTTTGAAAGTGTTATTATTGGTTTTAAATGGATTTATAATCTGATTATGGATTTTAAGTTCAATTTTCTTATAATTTTGGTTAAAACAGAATATAATTGAATGTTTACCTCGAGAAACGTGAAGCGAAAGCCATCTATTGACAAGAAAAGTTCATTTATTGTCACTCATTCCTTAGAAAGCTTTATTATTGGTTTTAAATGGATTTATAATCTCATTATTGATTTTAAGTTCAATTTTCTTACAATTTTGTTTAAAACAGAATATAATTGAATGTTTGCCTCGAGAAACGTGACGCGAAAGCCATCCATTGACAACAAAAGTTTATTTGTAGTCACTCATGCCTTCGGAAGCCTTATTACCCGCTTTAAATAGTTTTATAGTCTCATTATTGATTTTAAGTTGAATATTCTTACATTTTTGGTTAAAACATATTAGAATTGAATGTTAGCCTCAGGAAACGTGAAACGAAAGCCATCTATTGACAAGAAAAGTTCATTTATAGTCACTCATTCCTTTGAAAGCGTTATTATTGGTTTTAAATGGATTTATAATCTCATTATTGATTTTAAGTTCAATTTTCTTACAATTTCGTTTAAAACAGAATATAATTGAATGTTTTCCTCGAGAAACATGACGCGAAAGCCATCCATTGACAACAAAAGTTTATTTATAGTCACTCATGCCTTCGGAAGCCTTATTACTCGCTTTAAATAGTTTTATAGTCTCATTGTTGATTTTAAGTGGAATATTCTTGCATTTTTGGTTAACAAATATTGTAATTGAATGTTTACCTCGGGAAACATGAAGCGAAAGCCATCTATTGACTAGAAAAGTTCATTTATAGTCACTCATTCCTTTGAAAGCGTTATTATTGGTTTTAAATGGATTTATAATCTCATTATTGATTTTAAGTTCATTTTTCTTAGAATTTTGTTTAAAACAGAATATAATTCAATGTTTGCCTCGAGAAACGTGAAGCGAAAGCCATCTATTGACAAGAAAAGTTCATTTATTGTCACTCATTCCTTTGAAAGCTTTATTATTGGTTTTAAATGGATTTATAATCTCATTATTGATTTTAAGTTCAATTTTCTTACAATTTTGTTTAAAACAGAATATAATTGAATGTTTACCTCGAGAAACGTGACGCGAAAGCCATCCATTACCAACAAAAGTTTATTTATAGTCACTCATGCCTTCGGAAGCCTTATTACCCGCTTTAAATAGTTTTATAGTCTCATTGTTGATTTTAAGTTGAATATTCTTACATTTTTGGTTAACAAAGATTGTAATTGAATGTTTGCCTCGGGAAACGTGAAGCGAAAGCCATCTATTGACAAGAAAAGTTCATTTATAGTCACTCATTCCTTTGAAAGCGTTATTATTTGTTTTAAATGGATTTATAATCTCATTATTGATTTTAAGTTCGATTTTCTTACAATTTTGTTTAAAACAGAATATATTTTAATGTTTTCCTCGAGCAACATGACGCGAAAACCATCCATTGACAACAAAAGTTTATTTATAGTCACTCATGCCTTCGGAAGCCTTATTACTCGCTTTAAATAGTTTTATAGTCTCATTGTTGATTTTAAGTTGAATATTCTTACATTTTTGGTTTACAAAGATTGTAATTGAATGTTTGCCTCGGGAAACGTGAAGCGAAAGCCATCTATTGACAAGAAAAGTTCATTTATAGTCACTCATTCCTTTGAAAGCGTTATTATTGGTTTTAAATGGATTTATAATCTCATTATTGATTTTAAGTTCAATTTTCTTACAATTTTGTTTAAAACAGAATATAATTGAATGTTTACCTCGAGAAACGTGAAGCGAAAGCCGTCTATTGACAAGAAAAGTTCATTTATGGTCACTCATTTTTTTGAAAGCGTTATTATTGGTTTTAAATGGATTTATAATCTCATTATTGATTTTAAGTTCATTTTTCTTAGAATTTTGTTTAAAACAGAATATAATTGAATGTTTGCCTCGAGAAACGTGACGCGAAAACCATCCATTGACAACAAAAGTTTATTTATAGTCACTCATGCCTTCGGAAGCCTTATTACTCGCTTTAAATAGTTTTATAGTCTCATTGTTGATTTTAAGTTGAATATTCCTACATGTTTGGTTAACAAAGATTGTAATTGAATGTTTGCCTCGAGAAACATGAAGGAAAAGCCATCTATTGACAAGAAAAGTTTATTTATAGTCACTCATTCCTTTGAAAGCGTTATTATTGGTTTTAAATGGATTTATAATCTCATTATTGATTTTAAGTTCAATTTTCTTATAATTTTGTTTAAAACAGAATATAATTGAATGTTTACCTCGAGAAACGTGACGCGAAAGCCATCCATTGACAACAAAAGTTTATTTATAGTCACTCATGCCTTCGGAAGCCTTATTACCCGCTTTAAATAGTTTTATGGTCTCATTATTGATTTTAAGTTGAATATTCTTAAATTTTTGGTTAAAACAGATTATAATTGAATGTTAGCCTCAGGAAACGTGAAACGAAAGCCATCTATTGACAAGAAAAGTTCATTTATAGTCACTCATTCCTTTGAAAGCGTTATTATTTGTTTTAAATGGATTTATAATCTCATTATTGATTTTAAGTTCAATTTTCTTACAATTTTGTTTAAAACAGAATATAATTGAATGTTTTCCTCGAGAAACATTACGCGAAAACCATCCATTGACAACAAAAGTTTATTTATAGTCACTCATGCCTTCGGAAGCCTTATTACTCGCTTTAAATAGTTTTATAGTCTCATTGTTGATTTTAAGTTGAATATTCTTACATTTTTGGTTAACAAAGATTGTAATTGAATGTTTGCCTCGGGAAACGTGAAGCGAAAGCCATCTATTGACAAGAAAAGTTCATTTATAGTCACTCATTCCTTTGAAAGCGTTATTATTGGTTTTAAATGGATTTATAATCTCATTATTGATTTTAAGTTCAATTTTCTTTTAATTTTATTTACAACAGAATATAATTGAATGTTTTCCTCGAGAAACATGACGCGAAAACCATCCATTGACAACAAAAGTTTATTTATAGTCACTCAGGCCTTCGGAAGCCTTATTACTCGCTTTAAATAGTTTTATAGTCTCGTTGTTGATTTTAAGTTGAATATTCTTACATTTTTGGTTAACAAAGATTGTAATTGAATGTTTGTCTCGGAAAACATGAAGCGAAAGCCATCTATTGACAAGAAAAGTTCATTTATAGTCACTCATTCCTTTGAAAGTGTTATTATTGGTTTTAAATGGATTTATAATCTGATTATGGATTTTAAGTTCAATTTTCTTATAATTTTGGTTAAAACGGAATATAATTGAATGTTTACCTCGAGAAACGTGAAGCGAAAGCCATCTATTGACAAGAAAAGTTCATTTATTGTCACTCATTCCTTTGAAAGCTTTATTATTGGTTTTAAATGGATTTATAATCTCATTATTGATTTTAAGTTCAATTTTCTTACAATTTTGTTTAAAACAGAATATAATTGAATGTTTACCTCGAGAAACGTGACGCGAATGCCATCCATTGACAACAAAAGTTTATTTGTAGTCACTCATGCCTTCGGAAGCCTTATTACCCGCTTTAAATAGTTTTATAATCTCATTATTGATTTTAAGTTGAATATTCTTACATTTTTGGTTAAAACAGATTAGAATTGAATGTTAGCCTCAGGAAACGTGAAACGAAAGCCATCTATTGACAAGAAAAGTTCATTTATAGTCACTCATTCCTTTGAAAGCGTTATTATTCGTTTTAAATAGATTTATAATCTCATTATTGATTTTAAGTTCAATTTTCTTACAATTTCGTTTAAAACAGAATATAATTGAATGTTTTCCTCGAGAAACATGACGCGAAAGCCATCCATTGACAACAAAAGTTTATTTATAGTCACTCATGCCTTCGGAAGCTTTATTACTCGCTTTAAATAGTTTTATAGTCTCATTGTTGATTTTAAGTGGAATATTCTTACATTTTTGGTTAACAAATATTGTAATTGAATGTTTACCTCGGGAAACATGAAGCGAAAGCCATCTATTGACTAGAAAAGTTCATTTATAGTCACTCATTCCTTTGAAAGCGTTATTATTGGTTTTAAATGGATTTATAATCTCATTATTGATTTTAAGTTCATTTTTCTTAGAATTTTGTTTAAAACAGAATATAATTCAATGTTTGCCTCGAGAAACGTGAAGCGAAAGCCATCTATTGACAAGAAAAGTTCATTTATTGTCACTCATTCCTTTGAAAGCTTTATTATTGGTTTTAAATGGATTTATAATCTCATTATTGATTTTAAGTTCAATTTTCTTACAATTTTGTTTAAAACAGAATATAATTGAATGTTTACCTCGAGAAACATGACGCGAAAGCCATCCATTACCAACAAAAGTTTATTTATAGTCACTCATGCCTTCGGAAGCCTTATTACCCGCTTTAAATAGTTTTATAGTCTCATTGTTGATTTTAAGTTGAATATTCTTACATTTTTGGTTAACAAAGATTGTAATTGAATGTTTGCCTCGGGAAACGTGAAGCGAAAGCCATCTATTGACAAGAAAAGTTCATTTATAGTCACTCATTCCTTTGAAAGCGTTATTATTTGTTTTAAATGGATTTATAATCTCATTATTGATTTTAAGTTCGATTTTCTTACAATTTTGTTTAAAACAGAATATATTTTAATGTTTTCCTCGAGCAACATGACGCGAAAACCATCCATTGACAACAAAAGTTTATTTATAGTCACTCATGCCTTCGGAAGCCTTATTACTCGCTTTAAATAGTTTTATAGTCTCATTGTTGATTTTAAGTTGAATATTCTTACATTTTTGGTTAACAAAGATTGTAATTGAATGTTTGCCTCGGGAAACGTGAAGCGAAAGCCATCTATTGACAAGAAAAGTTCATTTATAGTCACTCATTCCTTTAAAAGCGTTATTATTGGTTTTAAATGGATTTATAATCTCATTATTGATTTTAAGTTCAATTTTCTTACAATTTTGTTTAAAACAGAATATAATTGAATGTTTACCTCGAGAAACGTGAAGCGAAAGCCATCTATTGACAAGAAAAGTTCATTTATGGTCACTCATTTTTTTGAAAGCGTTATTATTGGTTTTAAATGGATTTATAATCTCATTATTGATTTTAAGTTCATTTTTCTTAGAATTTTGTTTAAAACAGAATATAATTGAATGTTTGCCTCGAGAAACGTGACGCGAAAACCATCCATTGACAACAAAAGTTTATTTATAGTCACTCATGCCTTCGGAAGCCTTATTACTCGCTTTAAATAGTTTTATAGTCTCATTGTTGATTTTAAGTTGAATATTCCTACATGTTTGGTTAACAAAGATTGTAATTGAATGTTTGCCTCGAGAAACGTGAAGGAAAAGCCATCTATTGACAAGAAAAGTTTTTTTATAGTCACTCATTCCTTTGAAAGCGTTATTATTGGTTTTAAATGGATTTATAATCTCATTATTGATTTTAAGTTCAATTTTCTTATAATTTTGTTTAAAACAGAATATAATTGAATGTTTACCTCGAGAAACGTGACGCGAAAGCCATCCATTGACAACAAAAGTTTATTTATAGTCACTCATGCCTTCGGAAGCCTTATTACCCGCTTTAAATAGTTTTATGGTCTCATTATTGATTTTAAGTTGAATATTCTTAAATTTTTGGTTAAAACAGATTATAATTGAATGTTAGCCTCAGGAAACGTGAAACGAAAGCCATCTATTGACAAGAAAAGTTCATTTATAGTCACTCATTCCTTTGAAAGCGTTATTATTTGTTTTAAATGGATTTATAATCTCATTATTGATTTTAAGTTCAATTTTCTTACAATTTTGTTTAAAACAGAATATAATTGAATGTTTTCCTCGAGAAACATTACGCGAAAACCATCCATTGACAACAAAAGTTTATTTATAGTCACTCATGCCTTCGGAAGCCTTATTACTCGCTTTAAATAGTTTTATAGTCTCATTGTTGATTTTAAGTTGAATATTCTTACATTTTTGGTTAACAAAGATTGTAATTGAATGTTTGCCTCGGAAAACGTGAAGCGAAAGCCATCTATTGACAAGAAAAGTTCATTTATAGTCACTCATTCCTTTGAAAGCGTTATTATTGGTTTTAAATGGATTTATAATCTCATTATTGATTTTAAGTTCAATTTTCTTTTAATTTTATTTACAACAGAATATAATTGAATGTTTTCCTCGAGAAACATGACGCGAAAACCATCCATTGACAACAAAAGTTTATTTATAGTCACTCAGGCCTTCGGAAGCCTTATTACTCGCTTTAAATAGTTTTATAGTCTCGTTGTTGATTTTAAGTTGAATATTCTTACATTTTTGGTTAACAAAGATTGTAATTGAATGTTTCTCTCGGAAAACATGAAGCGAAAGCCATCTATTGACAAGAAAAGTTCATTTATAGTCACTCATTCCTTTGAAAGTGTTATTATTGGTTTTAAATGGATTTATAATCTGATTATGGATTTTAAGTTCAATTTTCTTATAATTTTGGTTAAAACAGAATATAATTGAATGTTTACCTCGAGAAACGTGAAGCGAAAGCCATCTATTGACAAGAAAAGTTCATTTATTGTCACTCATTCCTTAGAAAGCTTTATTATTGGTTTTAAATGGATTTATAATCTCATTATTGATTTTAAGTTCAATTTTCTTACAATTTTGTTTAAAACAGAATATAATTGAATGTTTGCCTCGAGAAACGTGACGCGAAAGCCATCCATTGACAACAAAAGTTTATTTGTAGTCACTCATGCCTTCGGAAGCCTTATTACCCGCTTTAAATAGTTTTATAGTCTCATTATTGATTTTAAGTTGAATATTCTTACATTTTTGGTTAAAACATATTAGAATTGAATGTTAGCCTCAGGAAACGTGAAACGAAAGCCATCTATTGACAAGAAAAGTTCATTTATAGTCACTCATTCCTTTGAAAGCGTTATTATTGGTTTTAAATGGATTTATAATCTCATTATTGATTTTAAGTTCAATTTTCTTACAATTTCGTTTAAAACAGAATATAATTGAATGTTTTCCTCGAGAAACATGACGCGAAAGCCATCCATTGACAACAAAAGTTTATTTATAGTCACTCATGCCTTCGGAAGCCTTATTACTCGCTTTAAATAGTTTTATAGTCTCATTGTTGATTTTAAGTGGAATATTCTTGCATTTTTGGTTAACAAATATTGTAATTGAATGTTTACCTCGGGAAACATGAAGCGAAAGCCATCTATTGACTAGAAAAGTTCATTTATAGTCACTCATTCCTTTGAAAGCGTTATTATTGGTTTTAAATGGATTTATAATCTCATTATTGATTTTAAGTTCATTTTTCTTAGAATTTTGTTTAAAACAGAATATAATTCAATGTTTGCCTCGAGAAACGTGAAGCGAAAGCCATCTATTGACAAGAAAAGTTCATTTATTGTCACTCATTCCTTTGAAAGCTTTATTATTGGTTTTAAATGGATTTATAATCTCATTATTGATTTTAAGTTCAATTTTCTTACAATTTTGTTTAAAACAGAATATAATTGAATGTTTACCTCGAGAAACGTGACGCGAAAGCCATCCATTACCAACAAAAGTTTATTTATAGTCACTCATGCCTTCGGAAGCCTTATTACCCGCTTTAAATAGTTTTATAGTCTCATTGTTGATTTTAAGTTGAATATTCTTACATTTTTGGTTAACAAAGATTGTAATTGAATGTTTGCCTCGGGAAACGTGAAGCGAAAGCCATCTATTGACAAGAAAAGTTCATTTATAGTCACTCATTCCTTTGAAAGCGTTATTATTTGTTTTAAATGGATTTATAATCTCATTATTGATTTTAAGTTCGATTTTCTTACAATTTTGTTTAAAACAGAATATATTTTAATGTTTTCCTCGAGCAACATGACGCGAAAACCATCCATTGACAACAAAAGTTTATTTATAGTCACTCATGCCTTCGGAAGCCTTATTACTCGCTTTAAATAGTTTTATAGTCTCATTGTTGATTTTAAGTTGAATATTCTTACATTTTTGGTTTACAAAGATTGTAATTGAATGTTTGCCTCGGGAAACGTGAAGCGAAAGCCATCTATTGACAAGAAAAGTTCATTTATAGTCACTCATTCCTTTGAAAGCGTTATTATTGGTTTTAAATGGATTTATAATCTCATTATTGATTTTAAGTTCAATTTTCTTACAATTTTGTTTAAAACAGAATATAATTGAATGTTTACCTCGAGAAACGTGAAGCGAAAGCCGTCTATTGACAAGAAAAGTTCATTTATGGTCACTCATTTTTTTGAAAGCGTTATTATTGGTTTTAAATGGATTTATAATCTCATTATTGATTTTAAGTTCATTTTTCTTAGAATTTTGTTTAAAACAGAATATAATTGAATGTTTGCCTCGAGAAACGTGACGCGAAAACCATCCATTGACAACAAAAGTTTATTTATAGTCACTCATGCCTTCGGAAGCCTTATTACTCGCTTTAAATAGTTTTATAGTCTCATTGTTGATTTTAAGTTGAATATTCCTACATGTTTGGTTAACAAAGATTGTAATTGAATGTTTGCCTCGAGAAACATGAAGGAAAAGCCATCTATTGACAAGAAAAGTTTATTTATAGTCACTCATTCCTTTGAAAGCGTTATTATTGGTTTTAAATGGATTTATAATCTCATTATTGATTTTAAGTTCAATTTTCTTATAATTTTGTTTAAAACAGAATATAATTGAATGTTTACCTCGAGAAACGTGACGCGAAAGCCATCCATTGACAACAAAAGTTTATTTATAGTCACTCATGCCTTCGGAAGCCTTATTACCCGCTTTAAATAGTTTTATGGTCTCATTATTGATTTTAAGTTGAATATTCTTAAATTTTTGGTTAAAACAGATTATAATTGAATGTTAGCCTCAGGAAACGTGAAACGAAAGCCATCTATTGACAAGAAAAGTTCATTTATAGTCACTCATTCCTTTGAAAGCGTTATTATTTGTTTTAAATGGATTTATAATCTCATTATTGATTTTAAGTTCAATTTTCTTACAATTTTGTTTAAAACAGAATATAATTGAATGTTTTCCTCGAGAAACATTACGCGAAAACCATCCATTGACAACAAAAGTTTATTTATAGTCACTCATGCCTTCGGAAGCCTTATTACTCGCTTTAAATAGTTTTATAGTCTCATTGTTGATTTTAAGTTGAATATTCTTACATTTTTGGTTAACAAAGATTGTAATTGAATGTTTGCCTCGGGAAACGTGAAGCGAAAGCCATCTATTGACAAGAAAAGTTCATTTATAGTCACTCATTCCTTTGAAAGCGTTATTATTGGTTTTAAATGGATTTATAATCTCATTATTGATTTTAAGTTCAATTTTCTTTTAATTTTATTTACAACAGAATATAATTGAATGTTTTCCTCGAGAAACATGACGCGAAAACCATCCATTGACAACAAAAGTTTATTTATAGTCACTCAGGCCTTCGGAAGCCTTATTACTCGCTTTAAATAGTTTTATAGTCTCGTTGTTGATTTTAAGTTGAATATTCTTACATTTTTGGTTAACAAAGATTGTAATTGAATGTTTGTCTCGGAAAACATGAAGCGAAAGCCATCTATTGACAAGAAAAGTTCATTTATAGTCACTCATTCCTTTGAAAGTGTTATTATTGGTTTTAAATGGATTTATAATCTGATTATGGATTTTAAGTTCAATTTTCTTATAATTTTGGTTAAAACAGAATATAATTGAATGTTTACCTCGAGAAACGTGAAGCGAAAGCCATCTATTGACAAGAAAAGTTCATTTATTGTCACTCATTCCTTTGAAAGCTTTATTATTGGTTTTAAATGGATTTATAATCTCATTATTGATTTTAAGTTCAATTTTCTTACAATTTTGTTTAAAACAGAATATAATTGAATGTTTACCTCGAGAAACGTGACGCGAATGCCATCCATTGACAACAAAAGTTTATTTGTAGTCACTCATGCCTTCGGAAGCCTTATTACCCGCTTTAAATAGTTTTATAATCTCATTATTGATTTTAAGTTGAATATTCTTACATTTTTGGTTAAAACAGATTAGAATTGAATGTTAGCCTCAGGAAACGTGAAACGAAAGCCATCTATTGACAAGAAAAGTTCATTTATAGTCACTCATTCCTTTGAAAGCGTTATTATTGGTTTTAAATGGATTTATAATCTCATTATTGATTTTAAGTTCAATTTTCTTACAATTTCGTTTAAAACAGAATATAATTGAATATTTTCCTCGAGAAACATGACGCGAAAGCCATCCATTGACAACAAAAGTTTATTTATAGTCACTCATGCCTTCGGAAGCCTTATTACTCCCTTTAAATAGTTTTATAGTCTCATTGTTGATTTTAAGTGGAATATTCTTGCATTTTTGGTTAACAAATATTGTAATTGAATGTTTACCTCGGGAAACATGAAGCGAAAGCCATCTATTGACTAGAAAAGTTCATTTATAGTCACTCATTCCTTTGAAAGCGTTATTATTGGTTTTAAATGGATTTATAATCTCATTATTGATTTTAAGTTCATTTTTCTTAGAATTTTGTTTAAAACAGAATATAATTCAATGTTTGCCTCGAGAAACGTGAAGCGAAAGCCATCTATTGACAAGAAAAGTTCATTTATTGTCACTCATTCCTTTGAAAGCTTTATTATTGGTTTTAAATGGATTTATAATCTCATTATTGATTTTAAGTTCAATTTTCTTACAATTTTGTTTAAAACAGAATATAATTGAATGTTTACCTCGAGAAACGTGACGCGAAAGCCATCCATTACCAACAAAAGTTTATTTATAGTCACTCATGCCTTCGGAAGCCTTATTACCCGCTTTAAATAGTTTTATAGTCTCATTGTTGATTTTAAGTTGAATATTCTTACATTTTTGGTTAACAAAGATTGTAATTGAATGTTTGCCTCGGGAAACGTGAAGCGAAAGCCATCTATTGACAAGAAAAGTTCATTTATAGTCACTCATTCCTTTGAAAGCGTTATTATTTGTTTTAAATGGATTTATAATCTCATTATTGATTTTAAGTTCGATTTTCTTACAATTTTGTTTAAAACAGAATATATTTTAATGTTTTCCTCGAGCAACATGACGCGAAAACCATCCATTGACAACAAAAGTTTATTTATAGTCACTCATGCCTTCGGAAGCCTTATTACTCGCTTTAAATAGTTTTATAGTCTCATTGTTGATTTTAAGTTGAATATTCTTACATTTTTGGTTTACAAAGATTGTAATTGAATGTTTGCCTCGGGAAACTTGAAGCGAAAGCCATCTATTGACAAGAAAAGTTCATTTATAGTCACTCATTCCTTTGAAAGCGTTATTATTGGTTTTAAATGGATTTATAATCTCATTATTGATTTTAAGTTCAATTTTCTTACAATTTTGTTTAAAACAGAATATAATTGAATGTTTACCTCGAGAAACGTGAAGCGAAAGCCATCTATTGACAAGAAAAGTTCATTTATGGTCACTCATTTTTTTGAAAGCGTTATTATTGGTTTTAAATGGATTTATAATCTCATTATTGATTTTAAGTTCATTTTTCTTAGAATTTTGTTTAAAACAGAATATAATTGAATGTTTGCCTCGAGAAACGTGACGCGAAAACCATCCATTGACAACAAAAGTTTATTTATAGTCACTCATGCCTTCGGAAGCCTTATTACTCGCTTTAAATAGTTTTATAGTCTCATTGTTGATTTTAAGTTGAATATTCCTACATGTTTGGTTAACAAAGATTGTAATTGAATGTTTCCCTCGAGAAACGTGAAGGAAAAGCCATCTATTGACAAGAAAAGTTTATTTATAGTCACTCATTCCTTTGAAAGCGTTATTATTGGTTTTAAATGGATTTATAATCTCATTATTGATTTTAAGTTCAATTTTCTTATAATTTTGTTTAAAACAGAATATAATTGAATGTTTACCTCGAGAAACGTGACGCGAAAGCCATCCATTGACAACAAAAGTTTATTTATAGTCACTCATGCCTTCGGAAGCCTTATTACCCGCTTTAAATAGTTTTATGGTCTCATTATTGATTTTAAGTTGAATATTCTTAAATTTTTGGTTAAAACAGATTATAATTGAATGTTAGCCTCAGGAAACGTGAAACGAAAGCCATCTATTGACAAGAAAAGTTCATTTATAGTCACTCATTCCTTTGAAAGCGTTATTATTTGTTTTAAATGGATTTATAATCTCATTATTGATTTTAAGTTCAATTTTCTTACAATTTTGTTTAAAACAGAATATAATTGAATGTTTTCCTCGAGAAACATTACGCGAAAACCATCCATCGACAACAAAAGTTTATTTATAGTCACTCATGCCTTCGGAAGCCTTATTACTCGCTTTAAATAGTTTTATAGTCTCATTGTTGATTTTAAGTTGAATATTCTTACATTTTTGGTTAACAAAGATTGTAATTGAATGTTTGCCTCGGAAAACGTGAAGTGAAAGCCATCTATTGACTAGAAAAGTTCATTTATAGTCACTCATTCCTTTGAAAGCGTTATTATTGGTTTTAAATGGATTTATAATCTCATTATTGATTTTAAGTTCATTTTTCTTAGAATTTTGTTTAAAACAGAATATAATTGAATGTTTGCCTCGAGAAACGTGAAGCGAAAGCCATCTATTGACAAGAAAAGTTCATTTATTGTCACTCATTCCTTTGAAAGCTTTATTATTGGTTTTAAATGGATTTATAATCTCATTATTGATTTTAAGTTCAATTTTCTTACAATTTTGTTTAAAACAGAATATAATTGAATGTTTACCTCGAGAAACGTGACGCGAAAGCCATCCATTACCAACAAAAGTTTATTTATAGTCACTCATGCCTTCGGAAGCCTTATTACCCGCTTTAAATAGTTTTATAGTCTCATTGTTGATTTTAAATTGAATATTCTTACATTTTTGGTTAACAAAGATTGTAATTGAATGTTTGCCTCGGGAAACGTGAAGCGAAAGCCATCTATTGACAAGAAAAGTTCATTTATAGTCACTCATTCCTTTGAAAGCGTTATTATTTGTTTTAAATGGATTTATAATCTCATTATTGATTTTAAGTTCGATTTTCTTACAATTTTGTTTAAAACAGAATATATTTTAATGTTTTCCTCGAGCAACATGACGCGAAAACCATCCATTGACAACAAAAGTTTATTTAGAGTCACTCATGCCTTCGGAAGCCTTATTACTCGCTTTAAATAGTTTTATAGTCTCATTGTTGATTTTAAGTTGAATATTCTTACATTTTTGGTTTACAAAGATTGTAATTGAATGTTTGCCTCGGGAAACTTGAAGCGAAAGCCATCTATTGACAAGAAAAGTTCATTTATAGTCACTCATTCCTTTGAAAGCGTTATTATTGGTTTTAAATGGATTTATAATCTCATTATTGATTTTAAGTTCAATTTTCTTACAATTTTGTTTAAAACAGAATATAATTGAATGTTTACCTCGAGAAACGTGAAGCGAAAGCCATCTATTGACAAGAAAAGTTCATTTATGGTCACTCATTTTTTTGAAAGCGTTATTATTGGTTTTAAATGGATTTATAATCTCATTATTGATTTTAAGTTCATTTTTCTTAGAATTTTGTTTAAAACAGAATATAATTGAATGTTTGCCTCGAGAAACGTGACGCGAAAACCATCCATTGACAACAAAAGTTTATTTATAGTCACTCATGCCTTCGGAAGCCTTATTACTCGCTTTAAATAGTTTTATAGTCTCATTGTTGATTTTAAGTTGAATATGCCTACATGTTTGGTTAACAAAGATTGTAATTGAATGTTTGCCTCGAGAAACGTGAACGAAAAGCCATCTATTGACAAGAAAAGTTTATTTATAGTCACTCATTCCTTTGAAAGCGTTATTATTGGTTTTAAATGGATTTATAATCTCATTATTGATTTTAAGTTCAATTTTCTTATAATTTTGTTTAAAACAGAATATAATTGAATGTTTACCTCGAGAAACGTGACGCGAAAGCCATCCATTGACAACAAAAGTTTATTTATAGTCACTCATGCCTTCGGAAGCCTTATTACCCGCTTTAAATAGTTTTATGGTCTCATTATTGATTTTAAGTTGAATATTCTTAAATTTTTGGTTAAAACAGATTATAATTGAATGTTAGCCTCAGGAAACGTGAAACGAAAGCCATCTATTGACAAGAAAAGTTCATTTATAGTCACTCATTCCTTTGAAAGCGTTATTATTTGTTTTAAATGGATTTATAATCTCATTATTGATTTTAAGTTCAATTTTCTTACAATTTTGTTTAAAACAGAATATAATTGAATGTTTTCCTCGAGAAACATTACGCGAAAACCATCCATCGACAACAAAAGTTTATTTATAGTCACTCATGCCTTCGGAAGCCTTATTACTCGCTTTAAATAGTTTTATAGTCTCATTGTTGATTTTAAGTTGAATATTCTTACATTTTTGGTTAACAAAGATTGTAATTGAATATTTGCCTCGTAAAACGTGAAGTGAAAGCCATCTATTGACAAGAAAAGTTCATTTATAGTCACTAATTCCTTTGAAAGCGTTATTATTGGTTTTAAATGGATTTATAATCTCATTATTGATTTTAAGTTCAATTTTCTTACAATTTTGTTTAAAACAGAATATAATTGAATGTTTACCTCGAGAAACGTGAAGCGAAAGCCATCTATTGACAAGAAAAGTTCATTTATGGTCACTCATTCCTTTGAAAGCGTTATTATTGGTTTTAAATGGATTTATAATCTGATTATGGATTTTAAGTTCAATTTTCTTATAATTTTGATTAAAACAGAATATAATTGAATGTTTACCTCGAGAAACGTGAAGCGAAAGCCATCTATTGACAAGAAAAGTTCATTTATGGTCACTCATTCCTTTGAAAGCGTTATTATTGGTTTTAAATGGATTTATAATCTCATTATTGATTTTAAGTTCATTTTTCTTAGAATTTTGTTTACAACAGAATATAATTGAATGTTTGCCTCGAGAAACGTGACGCGAAAACCATCCATTGACAACAAAAGTTTATTTATAGTCACTCATGCCTTCGGAAGCCTTATTACTCGCTTTAAATAGTTTTATAGTCTCATTGATGATTTTAAGTTGAATATTCTTACATTTTTGGTTAACAAATATTGTAATTGAATGTTTACCTCGGGAAACGTGAAGCGAAAGCCATCTATTGACAAGAAAAGTTCATTTATAGTCACTCATTCCTTTGAAAGCGTTATTATTGGTTTTAAATGGATTTATAATCTCATTATTGATTTTAAGTTCAATTTTCTTACAATTTTGTTTAAAACAGAATATAATTGAATGTTTACCTCGAGAAACGTGAAGCGAAAGCCATCTATTGACAAGAAAATTTTATTTATGGTCACTCATTCCTTTGAAAGCGTTATTATTGGTTTTAAATGGATTTATAATCTCATTATTGATTTTAAGTTAAATTTTCTTATAATTTTGGTTCAAACAGAATATAATTGAATGTTTACCTCGAGAAACGTGAAGCGAAAGTTATCTATTGACAAGAAAAGTTCATTTATAGTCACTCATTCCTTTGAAAGCGTTATTATTGGTTTTAAATGGATTTATAATCTCATTATTGATTTTAAGTTCAATTTTCTTAGAATTTTGTTTAAAACAGAATATAATTGAATGTTTACCTCGAGAAACGTGACGCGAAAGCAATCCATTGACAACAAAAGTTTATTTATAGTCACTCATGCCTTCGGAAGCCTTATTACTCGCTTTAAATAGTTTTATAGTCTCATTGTTGATTTTAAGTTGAATATTCTTACATTTTTGGTTAACAAAGATTGTAATTGAATGTTTGCCTCGGGAAACATGAAGCGAAAGCCATCTATTGACAAGAAAAGTTCATTTATAGTCACTCATTCCTTTGAAAGTGTTATTATTGGTTTTAAATGGATTTATAATCTGATTATGGATTTTAAGTTCAATTTTTTTATAATTTTGGTTAAAACATAATATAATTGAATGTTTACCTCGAGAAACGTGAAGCGAAAGCCATCTATTGACAAGAAAAGTTCATTTATGGTCACTCATTCCTTTGAAAGCGTTATTATTGGTTTTAAATGGATTTATAATCTCATTATTGATTTTAAGTTAAATTTTCTTATAATTTTGGTTCAAACAGAATATAATTGAATGTTTACCTCGAGAAACGTGAAGCGAAAGCTATCTATTGACAAGAAAAGTTCATTTATAGTCACTCATTCCTTTGAAAGCGTTATTATTGGTTTTAAATGGATTTATAATCTCATTATTGATTTTAAGTTCAATTTTCTTAGAATTTTGTTTAAAACAGAATATAATTGAATGTTTACCTCGAGAAACGTGACGCGAAAGCAATCCATTGACAACAAAAGTTTATTTATAGTCACTCATGCCTTCGGAAGCCTTATTACTCGCTTTAAATAGTTTTATAGTCTAATTGTTGATTTTAAGTGGAATATTCTTACATTGTTGGTTAACAAATATTGTAATTGAATGTTTACCTCGGGAAACATGAAGCGAAAGCCATCTATTGACAAGAAATGTTCATTTATAGTCACTCATTCCTTTGAAAGTGTTATTATTGGTTTTAAATGGATTTATAATCTGATTATGGATTTTAAGTTCAATTTTCTTATAATTTTGGTTAAAACAGAATATAATTGAATGTTTACCTCGAGAAACGTGAAGCGAAAGCCATCTATTGACAAGAAAAGTTCATTTATGGTCACTCATTCCTTTGAAAGCGTTATTATTGGTTTTAAATGGATTTATAATCTCATTATTGATTTTAAGTTCAATTTTCTTATAATTTTGGTTGAAACAGAATATAATTGAATGTTTACCTCGAGAAACGTGAAGCGAAAGCCATCTATTGACAAGAAAAGTTCATTTATAGTCACCCATTCTTTTGAAAGCGTTATTATTGGTTTTAAATGTATTTATAATCTCATTATTTATTTTCAGTTCAATTTTCTTAGAATTTTGTTTAAAACAGAATATAATTGAATGTTTGCCTCGAGAAACGTGAAGCGAAAGCCATCCATTGACAACAAAAGTTTATTTATAGTCACTCATGCCTTCGGAAGCCTTATTACCCGCTTTAAATAGTTTTATAGTCTCATTGTTGATTTTAAGTGGAATATTCTTACATTTTTGGTTAACAAATATTGTAATTGAATGTTTACCTTGGGAAACATGAAGCGAAAGCCATCTATTGACAAGAAAAGTTCATTTATAGTCACTCATTCCTTTGAAAGCGTTATTATTGGTTTTAAATGGATTTATAATCTCCTTATTGATTTCAAGTTTAATTTTCTTATAATTTTGTTTAAAACAGAATATAATTGAATGTTTACCTCGAGAAACGTGACGCGAAAGCCATCCATTGACAAGAAAAGTTTATTTATAGTCACTCATTCCTTCGGAAGCCTTATTACCCGCTTTAAATAGTTTTAGAGTCTCATTATTGATTTTAAGTTGAATATTCTTACATTTTTGGTTAAAACAGATTATAATTGAATGTTAGCCTCAGGAAACGTGAAATGAAAGCCATCTATTGATAAGAAAAGTTCATTTATAGTCACTCATTCCTTTGAAAGCGTTATTATTGGTTTTAAATGGATTTATAATCTCATTATTGATTTTAAGTTTAATTTTCTTATAATTTTATTTAAAACAGAATATAATTGAATGTTTACCTCAAGAAACGTGACGCGAAAGCCATCCATTGCCAAGAAAAGTTTATTTATAGTCACTCATGCATTCGGAAGCCTTATTACCCGCTTTAAATTGTTTTATAGTCTCATTATTGATTTTAAGTTGAATATTCTTACATTCTTGGTTAAAACAGATTATAATTGAATGTTAGCCTCAGGAAACGTGAAACGAAAGCCATCTATTGACAATAAAAGTTCATTTATAGTCACTCATTCCTTTGAAAGCGTTATTATTGGTTTTAAATGGATTTATAATCTCATTATTGATTTTAAGTTCAATTTTCTTATAATTTTGTTTAAAACAGAATATAATTGAATGTTTACCTCGAGAAACGTGACGCGAAAGCCATCCATTGACAAGAAAAGTTTATTTATAGTCACTCATGCCTTCGGAAGCCTTATTACCCGCTTTAAATAGTTTCATAGTCTCATTATTGATTTTAAGTTGAATATTCTTACATTTTTGGTTAAAACAGATTATAATTGAATGTTAGCCTCAGGAAACGTGAAACGAAAGCCATCTATTGACAAGAAAAGTTCATTTATAGTCACTCATTCCTTTGAAAGCGTTATTATTGGTTTTAAATGGATTTATAATCTCATTATTGATTTTAAGTTCAATTTTCTTACAATTTTGTTTAAAACAGAATATAATTGAATGTTTTCCTCGAGAAACATGACGTGAAAACCATCCATTGACAACAAAAGTTTATTTATAGTCACTCATGCCTTCGAAAGCCTTATTACTCGCTTTAAATAGTTTTATAGTCTCATTGTTGATTTTAAGTTGAATATTCTTACATTTTTGGTTAACAAAGATTGTAATTGAATGTTTGCCTCGGGAAACGTGAAGCGAAAGCCATCTATTGACAAGAAAAGTTCATTTATAGTCACTCATTCCTTTGAAAGCGTTATTATTGGTTTTAAATGGATTTATAATCTCATTATTGATTTTAAGTTCAATTTTCTTATAATTTTGTTTAAAACAGAATATAATTGAATGTTTACCTCGAGAAACGTGACACGAAAGCCATCCATTGACAATAAAAGTTTATTTATAGTCACTCATGCCTTCGGAAGCCTTTTTACCCGCTTTAAATAGTTTTATGGTCTCATTATTGATTTTAAGTTGAATATTCTTACATTTTTGGTTAAAACAGATTATAATTGAATGTTAGCCTCAGGAAACGTGAAACGAAAGCCATCTATTGACAAGAAAAGTTCATTTATAGTCACTCATTCCTTTGAAAGCGTTATTATTTGTTTTAAATGGATTTATAATCTCATTATTGATTTTAAGTTCAATTTTCTTACAATTTTGATTAAAACAGAATATAATTGAATGTTTTCCTCGAGAAACATGACGCGAAAACCATCCATTGACAACAAAAGTTTATTTATAGTCACTCATGCCTTCGGAAGCCTTATTACTCGCTTTAAATAGTTTTATAGTCTCATTGTTGATTTTAAGTTGAATATTCTTACATTTTTGGTTAACAAAGATTGTAATTGAATGTTTGCCTCGGGAAACGTGAAGCGAAAACCATCTATTGACAAGAAAAGTTCATTTATAGTCACTCATTCCTTTGAAAGCTTTATTATTGGTTTTAAATGGATTTATAATCTCATTATTGATTTTAAGTTCAATTTTCTTTTAATTTTGTTTAAAACAGAATATAATTGAATGTTTTCCTCGAGAAACATGACGAGAAAACCATCCATTGACAACAAAAGTTTATTTATAGTCACTCAGGCCTTTAGAAGCCTTATTACTCGCTTTAAATAGTTTTATAGTCTCATTGTTGATTTTAAGTTGAATATTCTTACATTTTTGGTTAAGAAAGATTGTAATTGAATGTTTGCCTCGGGAAACGTGAAGCGAAAGCCATCTATTGACAAGAAAAGTTCATTTATAGTCACTCATTCCTTTGAAAGCGTTATTATTGGTTTTAAATGGATTTATAATCTCATTATTGATTTCAAGTTTAATTTTCTTATAATTTTGTTTAAAACAGAATATAATTGAATGTTTACCTCGAGAAACGTGATGCGAAAGCCATCCATTGACAAGAAAAGTTTATTTATAGTCACTCATGCCTTCGGAAGCCTTATTACCCGCTTTAAATAGTTTTAGAGTCTCATTATTGATTTTAAGTTGAATATTCTTACATTTTTGGTTAAAACAGATTATAATTGAATGTTAGCCTCAGGAAACGTGAAACGAAAGATATCTATTGACAAGAAAAGTTCATTTATAGTCACTCATTCCTTTGAAAGCGTTATTATTGGTTTTAAATGGATTTATAATCTCATTATTGATTTTAAGTTCAATTTTCTTATAATTTTGTTTAAAACAGAATATAATTGCATGTTTACCTCGAGAAACGTGACGCGAAAGCTATCCATTGACAAGAAAAGTTTATTTATAGTCACTCATGCCTTCGGAAGCCTTATTACCCGCTTTAAATAGTTTTATAGTCTCATTATTGATTTTAAGTTGAATATTCTTACATTTTTGGTTAAAACATATTATAATTGAATGTTAGCCTCAGGAAACGTGAAACGAAAGCCATCTATTGACAAGAAAAGTTCATTTATAGTCACTCATTCCTTTGAAAGCGTTATTATTGGTTTTAAATGGATTTATAATCTCATTATTGATTTTAAGTTCAATTTTCTTACAATTTTGTTTAAAACAGAATATAATTGAATGTTTTCCTCGAGAAACATGACGCGAAAACCATCCATTGACAACAAAAGTTTATTTATAGTCACTCATGCCTTCGGAAGCCTTATTACTCGCTTTAAATAGTTTTATAGTCTCGTTGTTGATTTTAAGTTGAATATTCTTACATTTATGGTTAACAAAGATTGTAATTGAATGTTTGCCTCGGGAAACGTGAAGCGAAAGCCATCTATTGACAAGAAAAGTTCATTTATAGTCACTCATTCCTTTGAAAGCGTTATTATTGGTTTTAAATGGATTTATAATCTGATTATGGATTTTAAGTTCAATTGTCTTATAATTTTGGTTAAAACAGAATATAATTGAATGTTTACCTTGAGAAACGTGAAGCGAAAGCCATCTATTGACAAGAAAAGTTCATTTATGGTCACTTATTCCTTTGAAAGTGTTATTATTGGTTTTAAATGGATTTATAATCTCATTATTGATTTTAAGTTCAATTTTCTTACAATTTTGTTTAAAACAGAATAGAATTGAATGTTTGCCTCGAGAAACGTGACGCGAAAGCCATCCATTGACAACAAAAGTTTATTTATAGTCACTCATGCCTTCGGAAGCCTTATTACTCGCTTTAAATAGTTTTATAGTCTCATTGTTGATTTTAAGTTGAATATTCTTACATTTTTGGTTAACAAAGATTGTAATTGAATGTTTGCCTCGGGAAACGTGAAGCGAAAGCCATCTATTGACAAGAAAAGTTCATTTATAGTCACTCATTCCTTTGAAAGCGTTATTATTTGTTTTAAATGGATTTATAATCTCATTATTGATTTTAAGTTCAATTTTCTTACAATTTTGTTTAAAACAGAATATATTTGAATGTTTTCCTCGAGCAACATGACGCGAAAACCATCCATTGACAACAAAAGTTTATTTATAGTCACTCATGCGTTCGGAAGCCTTATTACTCGCTTTAAATAGTTTTATAGTCTCATTGTTGATTTTAAGTTGAATATTCTTACATTTTTGGTTAACAAAGATTGTAATTGAATGTTTGCCTCGGGAAACGTGAAGCGAAAGCCATCTATTGACAAGAAAAGTTCATTTATAGTCACTCATTCCTTTGAAAGTGTTATTATTGGTTTTAAATGGATTTATAATCTCATTATTGATTTTAAGTTCAATTTTCTTACAATTTTGTTTAAAACAGAATATAATTGAATGTTTACCCCGAGAAACGTCAAGCGAAAGCCATCTATTGACAAGAAAAGTTCATTTATGGTCACTCATTCCTTTGAAAGCGTTATTATTGGTTTTAAATGGATTTATAATCTCATTATTGATTTTAAGTTCAATTTTCTTATAATTTTGGTTAAAACAGAATATAATTGAATGTTTACCTCGAGAAACGTGAAGCGAAAGCCATCTATTTACAAGAAAAGTTCATTTATAGTCACTCATTCCTTTGAAAGCGTTATTATTGGTTTTAAATGGATTTATAATCTCATTATTGATTTTAAGTTCAATTTTCTTACAATTTCGTTTAAAACAGAATATAATTTAATGTTTTCCTCGAGAAACATGACGCGAAAACAATCCATTGACAACAAAAGTTTATTTATAGTCACTCAGGCCTTTGGAAGCCTTATTACTCGCTTTAAATAGTTTTATAGTCTCGTTGTTGATTTTAAGTTGAATATTCTTACATTTATGGTTAACAAAAATTGTAATTGAATGTTTGCCTCGGGAAACGTGAAGCGAAAGCCATCTATTGACAAGAAAAGTTCATTTATAGTCACTCATTGCTTTGAAAGCGTTATTATTGGTTTTAAATGGATTTATAATCTCATTATGGATTTTAAGTTCAATTGTCTTATAATTTTGGTTAAAACAGAATATAATTGAATGTTTACCTCGAGAAACGTGAAGCGAAAGCCATCTATTGACAAGAAAAGTTCATTTATGGTCACTCATTCCTTTGAAAGCATTATTATTGGTTTTAAATGGATTTATAATCTCATTATTGATTTTAAGTTCAATTTTCTTAGAATTTTGTTTAAAACAGAATATAATTGAATGTTTGCCTCGAGAAACGTGACGCGAAAACCATCAATTGACAACAAAAGTTTATTTATAGTCACTCATGCCTTCGGAAGCCTTATTACTCGCTTTAAATAGTTTTATAGTCTCATTGTTGATTTTAAGTTGAATATTCTTACAATTTTGGTTAAAACAGATTATAATTGAATGTTAGCCCCAGGAAACGTGAAACGAAAGCCATCTATTGACAAGAAAAGTTCATTTATAGTCACTCATTCCTTTGAAAGCGTTATTATTGGTTTTAAATGGATTTATAATCTCATTATTGATTTTAAGTTCAATTTTCTTTTAATTTTGTTTAAAACAGAATATAATTGAATGTTTTCCTCGAGAAACATGACGCGAAAACCATCCATTGACAACAAAAGTTTATTTATAGTCACTCAGGCCTTCGGAAGCCTTATTACTCGCTTTAAATAGTTTTATAGTCTCGTTGTTGATTTTAAGTTGAATATTCTTACATTTATGGTTAACAAAGATTGTAATTGAATGTTTGCCTCGGGAAACGTGAAGCGAAAGCCATCTATTGACAAGAAAAGTTCATTTATAGTCACTCATTCCTTTGAAAGCGTTATTATTGGTTTTAAATGGATTTATAATCTGATTATGGATTTTAAGTTCAATTTTCTTATAATTTTGGTTAAAACAGAATATAATTGAATGTTTACCTCGAGAAACGTGAAGCGAAATCCATCTATTAACAAGAAAAGTTCATTTATGGTCACTCATTCCTTTGAAAGCATTATTATTGGTTTTAAATGGATTTATAATCTCATTATTGATTTTAAGTTCAATTTTCTTAGAATTTTGTTTAAAACAGAATATAATTGAATGTTTGCCTCGAGAAACGTGACGCGAAAACCATCCATTGACAACAAAAGTTTATTTATAGTCACTCATGCCTTCGGAAGCCTTATTACTCGCTTTAAATAGTTTTATAGTCTCATTATTGATTTTAAGTTCAATTTTCTTATAATTTTGGTTAAAACAGAATATAATTGAATGTTTATCTCGAGAAACGTGAAGCGAAAGCCATCTGTTGACAAGAAAAGTTCATTTATGGTCACTCATTCCTTTGAAAGCGTTATTATTGGTTCTAAATTGATTTGTAATCTCATTATTGATTTTAAGTTCAATTTTCTTAGAATTTTGTCTAAAACAGAATATAATTGAATGTTTGCCTCGAGAAACGTGACGCGAAAGCTATCCATTGACAACAAAAGTTTATTTATAGTCACTCATGCTTTCGGAAGCCTTATTACCCGCTTTAAATAGTTTTATAGTCTCATTATTGATTTTAAGTTGAATATTCTTACATTTTTTGTTAAAACAGATTATAATTGAATGTTAGCCTCAGGAAACGTGAAACGAAAGCCATCTATTGACAAGAAAAGTTCATTTATAGTCACTCATTCCTTTGAAAGCGTTATTATTGGTTTTAAATGGATTTATAATCTCATTATTGATTTTAAGTTCAATTTTCTTTTAATTTTGTTTAAAACAGAATATAATTGAATGTTTTCCTCGAGAAACATGACGCGAAAACCATCCATTGACAACAAAAGTTTATTTATAGTCACTCAGGCCTTCGGAAGCCTTATTACTCGCTTTAAATAGTTTTATAGTCTCGTTGTTGATTTTAAGTTGAATATTCTTACATTTATCATTAACAAAGATTGTAATTGAATGTTTGCTCGGGAAAAGTGAAGCGAAAGCCATCTATTGACAAGAAAAGTTCATTTATAGTCATTCATTCCTTTGAAAGCGTTATTATTGGTTTTAAATGGATTTATAATCTGATTATGGATTTTAAGTTCAATTTTCTTATAATTTTGGTTAAAACAGAATATAATTGAATGTTTACCTCGAGAAACGTGAAGCGAAAGCCATCTATTGACAAGAAAAGTTCATTTATCGTCACTCATTCCTTTGAAAGCATTATTATTGGTTTTAAATGGATTTATAATCTCATTATTGATTTTAAGTTCAATTTTCTTACAATTTTGTTTAAAACAGAATATAATTGAATGTTTGCCTCGAGAAACGTGACGCGAAAACCATCCATTGACAACAAAAGTTTATTTATAGTCACTCATGCCTTCGGAAGCCTTATTACTCGCTTTAAATAGTTTTATAGTCTCATTGTTGATTTTAAGTTGAATATTCTTACATTTTTGGTTAACAAAGATTGTAATTGAATGTTTGCCTCGGGAAACATGAAGCGAAAGCCATCTATTGATAAGAAAAGTTCATTTATAGTCACTCATTTCTTTGAAAGCGTTATTATTGGTTTTAAATGGATTTATAATCTCATTATTGATTTTAAGTTCAATTTTCTTTCAATTTTGTTTAAAACAGAATATAATTGAATGTTTGCCTCGAGAAACGTGACGCGAAAGCCATCCATTGACAACAAAAGTTTATTTATAGTCACTCATGCCTTCGGAAGCCTTATTACTTGCTTTAAATAGTTTTATAGTCTCATTGTTGATTTTAAGTTGAATATTCTTATATTTTTGGTTAAAACAGATTATAATTGAATGTTAGCCCCAGGAAACGTGAAACGAAAGCCATCTATTGACAAGAAAAGTTCATTTATAGTCACTCATTCCTTTGAAAGCGTTATTATTGGTTTTAAATGGATTTATAATCTCATTATTGATTTTAAGTTCAATTTTCTTTTAATTTTGTTTAAAACAGAATATAATTGAATGTTTTCCTCGAGAAACATGACGCGAAAACCATCCATTGACAACAAAAGTTTATTTATAGTCACTCAGGCCTTCGGAAGCCTTATTACTCGCTTTAAATAGTTTTATAGTCTCGTTGTTGATTTTAAGTTGAATATTCTTACATTTATCATTAACAAAGATTGTAATTGAATGTTTGCTCGGGAAAAGTGAAGCGAAAGCCATCTATTGACAAGAAAAGTTCATTTATAGTCATTCATTCCTTTGAAAGCGTTATTATTGGTTTTAAATGGATTTATAATCTGATTATGGATTTTAAGTTCAATTTTCTTATAATTTTGGTTAAAACAGAATATAATTGAATGTTTACCTCGAGAAACGTGAAGCGAAAGCCATCTATTGACAAGAAAAGTTCATTTATCGTCACTCATTCCTTTGAAAGCATTATTATTGGTTTTAAATGGATTTATAATCTCATTATTGATTTTAAGTTCAATTTTCTTACAATTTTGTTTAAAACAGAATATAATTGAATGTTTGCCTCGAGAAACGTGACGCGAAAACCATCCATTGACAACAAAAGTTTATTTATAGTCACTCATGCCTTCGGAAGCCTTATTACTCGCTTTAAATAGTTTTATAGTCTCATTGTTGATTTTAAGTTGAATATTCTTACATTTTTGGTTAAAACATATTATAATTGAATGTTAGCCTCAGGAAACATGAAACGAAAGCCATCTATTGACAAGAAAAGTTCATTTATAGTCACTCATTCCTTTGAAAGCGTTATTATTGGTTTTAAATGGATTTATAATCTCATTATTGATTTTAAGTTCAATTTTCTTACAATTTTGTTTAAAACAGAATATAATTGAATGTTTTCCTCGAGAAACATGACGCGAAAACCATCCATTGACAACAAAAGTTTATTTATAGTCACTCAGGCCTTCGGAAGCCTTATTACTCGCTTTAAATAGTTTTATAGTCTCGTTGTTGATTTTAAGTTGAATATTCTTACATTTATGGTTAACAAAGATTGTAATTGAATGTTTGCCTCGGGAAACGTGAAGCGAAAGCCATCTATTGACAAGAAAAGTTCATTTATAGTCACTCATTCCTTTGAAAGCGTTATTATTGGTTTTAAATGGATTTATAATCTGATTATGGATTTTAAGTTCAATTGTCTTATAATTTTGGTTAAAACAGAATATAATTGAATGTTTACCTCGAGAAACGTGAAGCGACAGCCATCTATTGACAAGAAAAGTTCATTTATTGTCACTCATTCCTTTGAAAGCATTATTATTGGTTTTAAATGGATTTATAATCTCATTATTGATTTTAAGTTCAATTTTCTTACAATTTTGTTTAAAACAGAATATAATTGAATGTTTGCCTCGAGAAACGTGACGCGAAAACCATCAATTGACAACAAAAGTTTATTTATAGTCACTCATGCCTTCGGAAGCCTTATTACTCGCTTTAAATAGTTTTATAGTCTCATTGTTGATTTTAAGTTGAATATTCTTACAATTTTGGTTAAAACAGATTATAATTGAATGTTAGCCCCAGGAAACGTGAAACGAAAGCCATCTATTGACAAGAAAAGTTCATTTATAGTCACTCATTCCTTTGAAAGCGTTATTATTGGTTTTAAATGGATTTATAATCTCATTATTGATTTTAAGTTCAATTTTCTTTTAATTTTGTTTAAAACAGAATATAATTGAATGTTTTCCTCGAGAAACATGACGCGAAAACCATCCATTGACAACAAAAGTTTATTTATAGTCACTCAGGCCTTCGGAAGCCTTATTACTCGCTTTAAATAGTTTTATAGTCTCGTTGTTGATTTTAAGTTGAATATTCTTACATTTATGGTTAACAAAGATTGTAATTGAATGTTTGCCTCGGGAAACGTGAAGCGAAAGCCATCTATTGACAAGAAAAGTTCATTTATAGTCACTCATTCCTTTGAAAGCGTTATTATTGGTTTTAAATGGATTTATAATCTGATTATGGATTTTAAGTTCAATTTTCTTATAATTTTGGTTAAAACAGAATATAATTGAATGTTTACCTCGAGAAACATGAAGCGAAATCCATCTATTAACAAGAAAAGTTCATTTATGGTCACTCATTCCTTTGAAAGCATTATTATTGGTTTTAAATGGATTTATAATCTCATTATTGATTTTAAGTTCAATTTTCTTAGAATTTTGTTTAAAACAGAATATAATTGAATGTTTGCCTCGAGAAACGTGACGCGAAAACCATCCATTGACAACAAAAGTTTATTTATAGTCACTCATGCCTTCGGAAGCCTTATTACTCGCTTTAAATAGTTTTATAGTCTCATTATTGATTTTAAGTTCAATTTTCTTATAATTTTGGTTAAAACAGAATATAATTGAATGTTTATCTCGAGAAACGTGAAGCGAAAGCCATCTGTTGACAAGAAAAGTTCATTTATGGTCACTCATTCCTTTGAAAGCGTTATTATTGGTTCTAAATTGATTTGTAATCTCATTATTGATTTTAAGTTCAATTTTCTTAGAATTTTATCTAAAACAGAATATAATTGAATGTTTGCCTCGAGAAACGTGACGCGAAAGCTATCCATTGACAACAAAAGTTTATTTATAGTCACTCATGCTTTCGGAAGCCTTATTACCCGCTTTAAATAGTTTTATAGTCTCATTATTGATTTTAAGTTGAATATTCTTACATTTTTTGTTAAAACAGATTATAATTGAATGTTAGCCTCAGGAAACGTGAAACGAAAGCCATCTATTGACAAGAAAAGTTCATTTATAGTCACTCATTCCTTTGAAAGCGTTATTATTTGTTTTAAATGGATTTATAATCTCATTATTGATTTTAAGTTCAATTTTCTTACAATTTTGTTTAAAACAGAATATAATTGAATGTTTTCCTCGAGAAACATGACGCGAAAACCATCCATTGACAACAAAAGTTTATTTATAGTCACTCATGCCTTCGGAAGCCTTATTACTCGCTTTAAATAGTCTTATAGTCTCATTGTTGATTTTAAGTTGAATATTCTTACATTTTTGGTTAACAAAGATTGTAATTGAATGTTTGCCTCGGGAAACATGAAGCGAAAGCCATCTATTGACAAGAAAAGTTCATTTATAGTCACTCATTCCTTTGAAAGCGTTATTATTGGTTTTAAATGGATTTATAATCTCATTATTGATTTTAAGTTCAATTTTCTTTTAATTTTGTTTAAAACAGAATATAATTGAATGTTTTCCTCGAGAAACATGACGCGAAAACCATCCATTGACAACAAAAGTTTATTTATAGTCACTCAGGCCTTCGGAAGCCTTATTACTCGCTTTAAATAGTTTTATAGTCTCGTTGTTGATTTTAAGTTGAATATTCTTACATTTATCATTAACAAAGATTGTAATTGAATGTTTGCTCGGGTAAAGTGAAGCGAAAGCCATCTATTGACAAGAAAAGTTCATTTATAGTCATTCATTCCTTTGAAAGCGTTATTATTGGTTTTAAATGGATTTATAATCTGATTATGGATTTTAAGTTCAATTTTCTTATAATTTTGGTTAAAACAGAATATAATTGAATGTTTACCTCGAGAAACGTGAAGCGAAAGCCATCTATTGACAAGAAAAGTTCATTTATCGTCACTCATTCCTTTGAAAGCATTATTATTGGTTTTAAATGGATTTATAATCTCATTATTGATTTTAAGTTCAATTTTCTTACAATTTTGTTTAAAACAGAATATAATTGAATGTTTGCCTCGAGAAACGTGACGCGAAAACCATCCATTGACAACAAAAGTTTATTTATAGTCACTCATGCCTTCGGAAGCCTTATTACTCGCTTTAAATAGTTTTATAGTCTCATTGTTGATTTTAAGTTGAATATTCTTACATTTTTGGTTAACAAAGATTGTAATTGAATGTTTGCCTCGGGAAACATGAAGCGAAAGCCATCTATTGATAAGAAAAGTTCATTTATAGTCACTCATTTCTTTGAAAGCGTTATTATTGGTTTTAAATGGATTTATAATCTCATTATTGATTTTAAGTTCAATTTTCTTTCAATTTTGTTTAAAACAGAATATAATTGAATATTTGCCTCGAGAAACGTGACGCGAAAGCCATCCATTGACAACAAAAGTTTATTTATAGTCACTCATGCCTTCGGAAGCCTTATTACTTGCTTTAAATAGTTTTATAGTCTCATTGTTGATTTTAAGTTGAATATTCTTATATTTTTGGTTAAAACAGATTATAATTGAATGTTAGCCCCAGGAAACGTGAAACGAAAGCCATCTATTGACAAGAAAAGTTCATTTATAGTCACTCATTCCTTTGAAAGCGTTATTATTGGTTTTAAATGGATTTATAATCTCATTATTGATTTTAAGTTCAATTTTCTTTTAATTTTGTTTAAAACAGAATATAATTGAATGTTTTCCTCGAGAAACATGACGCGAAAACCATCCATTGACAACAAAAGTTTATTTATAGTCACTCAGGCCTTCGGAAGCCTTATTACTCGCTTTAAATAGTTTTATAGTCTCGTTGTTGATTTTAAGTTGAATATTCTTACATTTATCATTAACAAAGATTGTAATTGAATGTTTGCTCGGGAAAAGTGAAGCGAAAGCCATCTATTGACAAGAAAAGTTCATTTATAGTCATTCATTCCTTTGAAAGCGTTATTATTGGTTTTAAATGGATTTATAATCTGATTATGGATTTTAAGTTCAATTTTCTTATAATTTTGGTTAAAACAGAATATAATTGAATGTTTACCTCGAGAAACGTGAAGCGAAAGCCATCTATTGACAAGAAAAGTTCATTTATCGTCACTCATTCCTTTGAAAGCATTATTATTGGTTTTAAATGGATTTATAATCTCATTATTGATTTTAAGTTCAATTTTCTTACAATTTTGTTTAAAACAGAATATAATTGAATGTTTGCCTCGAGAAACGTGACGCGAAAACCATCCATTGACAACAAAAGTTTATTTATAGTCACTCATGCCTTCGGAAGCCTTATTACTCGCTTTAAATAGTTTTATAGTCTCATTGTTGATTTTAAGTTGAATATTCTTACATTTTTGGTTAAAACATATTATAATTGAATGTTAGCCTCAGGAAACATGAAAGGAAAGCCATCTATTGACAAGAAAAGTTCATTTAT
Source organism: Theobroma cacao (assembly GCF_053813885.1). Taxonomy (NCBI): domain Eukaryota; kingdom Viridiplantae; phylum Streptophyta; class Magnoliopsida; order Malvales; family Malvaceae; genus Theobroma; species Theobroma cacao. The sequence goes on from NC_142647.1 coordinate 22,223,366, forward strand.
AGTCACTCATTCCTTTGAAAGCGTTATTATTGGTTTTAAATGGATTTATAATCTCATTATTGATTTTAAGTTCAATTTTCTTACAATTTCGTTTAAAACAGAATATAATTGAATGTTTTCCTCGAGAAACATGACGCGAAAACCATCCATTGACAACAAAAGTTTATTTATAGTCACTCAGGCCTTCGGAAGCCTTATTACTCGCTTTAAATAGTTTTATAGTCTCGTTGTTGATTTTAAGTTGAATATTCTTACATTTATGGTTAACAAAGATTGTAATTGAATGTTTGCCTCGGGAAACGTGAAGCGAAAGCCATCTATTGACAAGAAAAGTTCATTTATAGTCACTCATTCCTTTGAAAGCGTTATTATTGGTTTTAAATGGATTTATAATCTGATTATGGATTTTAAGTTCAATTGTCTTATAATTTTGGTTAAAACAGAATATAATTGAATGTTTACCTCGAGAAACGTGAAGCGACAACCATCTATTGACAAGAAAAGTTCATTTATTGTCACTCATTCCTTTGAAAGCATTATTATTGGTTTTAAATGGATTTATAATCTCATTATTGATTTTAAGTTCAATTTTCTTAGAATTTTGTTTAAAACAGAATATAATTGAATGTTTGCCTCGAGAAACGTGACGCGAAAACCATCAATTGACAACAAAAGTTTATTTATAGTCACTCATGCCTTCGGAAGCCTTATTACTCGCTTTAAATAGTTTTATAGTCTCATTGTTGATTTTAAGTTGAATATTCTTACAATTTTGGTTAAAACAGATTATAATTGAATGTTAGCCCCAGGAAACGTGAAACGAAAGCCATCTATTGACAAGAAAAGTTCATTTATAGTCACTCATTCCTTTGAAAGCGTTATTATTGGTTTTAAATGGATTTATAATCTCATTATTGATTTTAAGTTCAATTTTCTTTTAATTTTGTTTAAAACAGAATATAATTGAATGTTTTCCTCGAGAAACATGACGCGAAAACCATCCATTGACAACAAAAGTTTATTTATAGTCACTCAGGCCTTCGGAAGCCTTATTACTCGCTTTAAATAGTTTTATAGTCTCGTTGTTGATTTTAAGTTGAATATTCTTACATTTATGGTTAACAAAGATTGTAATTGAATGTTTGCCTCGGGAAACGTGAAGCGAAAGCCATCTATTGACAAGAAAAGTTCATTTATAGTCACTCATTCCTTTGAAAGCGTTATTATTGGTTTTAAATGGATTTATAATCTGATTATGGATTTTAAGTTCAATTTTCTTATAATTTTGGTTAAAACAGAATATAATTGAATGTTTACCTCGAGAAACGTGAAGCGAAATCCATCTATTAACAAGAAAAGTTCATTTATGGTCACTCATTCCTTTGAAAGCATTATTATTGGTTTTAAATGGATTTATAATCTCATTATTGATTTTAAGTTCAATTTTCTTAGAATTTTGTTTAAAACAGAATATAATTGAATGTTTGCCTCGAGAAGCGTGACGCGAAAACCATCCATTGACAACAAAAGTTTATTTATAGTCACTCATGCCTTCGGAAGCCTTATTACTCGCTTTAAATAGTTTTATAGTCTCATTATTGATTTTAAGTTCAATTTTCTTATAATTTTGGTTAAAACAGAATATAATTGAATGTTTATCTCGAGAAACGTGAAGCGAAAGCCATCTGTTGACAAGAAAAGTTCATTTATGGTCACTCATTCCTTTGAAAGCGTTATTATTGGTTCTAAATTGATTTGTAATCTCATTATTGATTTTAAGTTCAATTTTCTTAGAATTTTGTCTAAAACAGAATATAATTGAATGTTTGCCTCGAGAAACGTGACGCGAAAGCTATCCATTGACAACAAAAGTTTATTTATAGTCACTCATGCTTTCGGAAGCCTTATTACCCGCTTTAAATAGTTTTATAGTCTCATTATTGATTTTAAGTTGAATATTCTTACATTTTTTGTTAAAACAGATTATAATTGAATGTTAGCCTCAGGAAACGTGAAACGAAAGCCATCTATTGACAAGAAAAGTTCATTTATAGTCACTCATTCCTTTGAAAGCGTTATTATTTGTTTTAAATGGATTTATAATCTCATTATTGATTTTAAGTTCAATTTTCTTACAATTTTGTTTAAAACAGAATATAATTGAATGTTTTCCTCGAGAAACATGACGCGAAAACCATCCATTGACAACAAAAGTTTATTTATAGTCACTCATACCTTCGGAAGCCTTATTACTCGCTTTAAATAGTCTTATAGTCTCATTGTTGATTTTAAGTTGAATATTCTTACATTTTTGGTTAACAAAGATTGTAATTGAATGTTTGCCTCGGGAAACATGAAGCGAAAGCCATCTATTGACAAGAAAAGTTCATTTATAGTCACTCATTCCTTTGAAAGCGTTATTATTGGTTTTAAATGGATTTATAATCTCATTATTGATTTTAAGTTCAATTTTCTTTTAATTCTGTTTAAAACAGAATATAATTGAATGTTTTCCTCGAGAAACATGACGCGAAAACCATCCATTGACAACAAAAGTTTATTTATAGTCACTCAGGCCTTCGGAAGCCTTATTACTCGCTTTAAATAGTTTTATAGTCTCGTTGTTGATTTTAAGTTGAATATTCTTACATTTATGGTTAACAAAGATTGTAATTGAATGTTTGCCTCGGGAAACGTGAAGCGAAAGCCATCTATTGACAAGAAAAGTTCATTTATAGTCACTCATTCCTTTGAAAGCGTTATTATTGGTTTTAAATGGATTTATAATCTCATTATGGATTTTAAGTTCAATTTTCTTATAATTTTGGTTAAAACAGAATATAATTGAATGTTTACCTCGAGAAACGTGAAGCGAAAGCCATCTATTGACAAGAAAAGTTCATTTATGGTCACTCATTCCTTTGAAAGCGTTATTATTGGTTTTAAATGGATTTATAATCTCATTATTGATTTTAAGTTCAATTTTCTTACAATTTTGTTTAAAACAGAATATAATTGAATGTTTGCCTCGAGAAACGTGACGCGAAAGCCATCCATTGACAACAAAAGTTTATTTATAGTCACTCATGCCTTCGGAAGCCTTATTACTCGCTTTAAATAGTTTTATAGTCTCATTGTTGATTTTAAGTTGAATATTCTTACATTTTTGGTTAACAAAGATTGTAATTGAATGTTTGCCTCGGGAAACGTGAAGCGAAAGCCATCTATTGACAAGAAAAGTTCATTTATAGTCACTCATTCCTTTGAAAGCGATATTATTGGTTTTAAATGGATTAATAATCTCATTATGGATTTTAAGTTTAATTTTCTTATAATTTTGGTTAAAACAGAATATAATTGAATGTTTACCTCGAGAAACGTGAAGCGAAAGCCATCTATTGACAAGAAAAGCTCATTTTTGGTCACTCATTTCTTTGAAAGCGTTATTATTGGTTTTAAATGGATTTATAATCTCATTATTGATTTTAAGTTCAATTTTCTTAGAATTTTGTTTAAAACAGAATATAATTGAATGTTTGCCTCGAGAAACGTGACGCGAAAAACATCCATTGACAACAAAAGTTTATTTATAGTCACTCATGCCTTCGGAAGCCTTATTACTCGCTTTAAATAGTTTTATAGTCTCATTGTTGATTTTAAGTTGAATATTCTTACATATTTGGTTAACAAAGATTGTAATTGATTGTTTGCCTCGGGAAACATGTAGCGAAAGCCATCTATTGACAAGAAAAGTTCATATATAGTCACTCATTCCTTTGAAAGCGTTATTATTGGTTTTAAATGGATTTATAATCTGATTATGGATTTTAAGTTCAATTTTCTTATAATATTGGTTAAAACAGAATATAATTGAATGTTTACCTCGAGAAACGTGAAGCGAAAGCCATCTATTGACAAGAAAAGTTCATTTATGGTCACTCATTCCTTTGAAAGCGTTATTATTGGTTTTAAATGGATTTATAATCTCATTATTGATTTTAAGTTCAATTTTCTTATAATTTTGGTTAAAACAGAATATAATTGAATGTTTATCTCGAGAAAAGTGAAGCGAAAGCTATCTGTTGACAAGAAAAGTTCATTTATGGTCACTCATTCCTTTGAAAGCGTTATTATTGGTTCTAAATTGATTTGTAATCTCGTTATTGATTTTAAGTTCAATTTTCTTAGAATTTTGTCTAAAACAGAATATAATTGAATGTTTGCCTCGAGAAACGTGACGCGAAAGCTATCCATTGACAACAAAAGTTTATTTATAGTCACTCATGCCTTCGGAAGCCTTATTACCCGCTTTAAATAGTTTTATAGTCTCATTATTGATTTTAAGTTGAATATTCTTACATTTTTAGTTAAAACAGATTATAATTGAATGTTAGCCTCAGGAAACGTGAAACGAAAGCCATCTATTGACAAGAAAAGTTCATTTATAGTCACTCATTCCTTTGAAATCGTTATTATTGGTTTTAAATGGATTTATAAACTCATTATTGATTTTAAGTTCAGTTTTCTTACAATTTTGTTTAAAACAGAATATAATTGAATGTTTTCCTCGAGAAACATGACGCGAAAACCATCCATTGACAACAAAAGTTTATTTATAGTCACTCATGCCTTCGGAAGCCTTATTACTCGCTTTAAATAGTTTTATAGTCTCATTGTTGATTTTAAGTTGAATATTCTTACATTTTTGGTTAACAAAGATTGTAATTGAATGTTTGCCTCGGGAAACATGAAGCGAAAGCCATCTATTGATAAGAAAAGTTCATTTATAGTCACTCATTTCTTTGAAAGCGTTATTATTGGTTTTAAATGGATTTATAATCTCATTATTGATTTTAAGTTCAATTTTCTTAGAATTTTGTTTAAAACAGAATATAATTGAATGTTTCCCTCGAGAAAGGTGACGCGAAAACCATCCATTGACAACAAAAGTTTATTTATAGTCACTCATGCCTTCGGAAGCCTTATCACTCGCTTTAAATAGTTTTATAGTCTCATTGTTGATTTTAAGTTGAATATTCTTACATTTTTGGTTAACAAAGATTGTAATTGAATGTTTGCCTCGGGAAACATGAAGCGAAAGCCATCTATTGACAAGAAAAGTTCATTTATAGTCACTCATTCCTTTGAAAGCGTTATTATTGGTTTTAAATGGATTTATAATCTGATTATGGATTTTAAGTTCAATTTTCTTCTAATTTTGGTTAAAACATAATATAATTGAATATTTACCTCGAGAAACGTGAAGCGAAGGCCATTTATTGACAAGAAAGTTCATTTATGGTCACTCATTTCTTTGAAAGCGTTATTATTGGTTTTAAATGGATTTATAATCTCATTATTGATTTTAAGTTCAATTTTCTTAGAATTTTGTTTAAAACAGAAAATAATTGAATGTTTGCCTCGAGAAACGTGACGCGAAAACCATCCATTGACAACAAAAGTTTATTTATAGTCACTCATGCCTTCGGAAGCCTTATTACTCGCTTTAAATAGTTTTATAGTCTCATTGTTGATTTTAAGTTTAATATTCTTACATTTTTGGTTAACAAAGATTGTAATTGAATGTTTGTCTCGGGAAACATGAAGCGAAAGCCATCTATTGACAAGAAAAGTTCATTTATAGTCACTCATTCCTTTGAAAGTGTTATTATTGGTTTTAAATGGATTTATAATCTGATTATGGATTTTAAGTTCAATTTTCTTATAATTTTGGTTAAAACAGAATATAATTGAATGTTTGCCTCGGAAAACATGAAGCGAAAGCCATCTATTGACAAGAAAAGTTCATTTATAGTCACTCATTCCTTTGAAAGTGTTATTATTGGTTTTAAATGGATTTATAATCTCATTATTGATTTTAAGTTCAATTTTCTTACAATTTTGTTTAAAACAGAATATAATTGAATGTTTACCTCGAGAAACGTGAAGCGAAAGCCATCTATTGACAAGAAAAGTTCATTTATAGTCACTCATTCCTTTGAAAGTGTTATTATTGGTTTTAAATGGATTTATAATCTGATTATGGATTTTAAGTTCAATTTTCTTATAATTTTGATTAAAACAGAATATAATTGAATGTTTACCTCGAGAAACGTGAAGCGAAAGCCATCTATTGACAAGAAAAGTTCATTTATGGTCACTCATTCCTTTGAAAGCGTTATTATTGGTTTTAAATGGATTTATAATCTCATTATTGATTTTAAGTTCAATTTTCTTATAATTTTGGTTAAAACAGAATATAATTGAATGTTTACCTCGAGAAACGTGAAGCGAAAGCCATCTATTGACAAGAAAAGTTCATTTATAGTCACTCATTCCTTTGAAAGCGTTATTATTGGTTTTAAATGGATTTATAATCTCATTATTGATTTTAAGTTCAATTTTCTTAGAATTTTGTTTAAAACAGAATATAATTGAATGTTTGCCTCGAGAAACGTGACGCGAAAGCCATCCATTGACAACAAAAGTTTATTTATAGTCACTCATGCCTTCGGAAGGCTTATTACCCGCTTTAAATAGTTTTATAGTCTCATTATTGATTTTAAGTTGAATACTCTTACATTTTTGGTTAAAACAGATTGTAATTGAATGTTAGCCTCGGGAAACGTGAAGCGAAAGCCATCTATTGACAAGAAAAGTTCATTTATAGTCACTCATTCCTTTGAAAGCGTTATTATTGGTTTTAAATGGATTTATAATCTCATTACTGATTTTAAGTTCAATTTTCTTACAATCTTGGTTAAAACAGAACATAATTGAATGTTTACCTCGAGAAACGTGAAGCGAAAGCCATCTATTGATAAGAAAAGTTCATTTATGGTCACTCATTCCTTTGAAAGCGTTATTATTGGTTTTAAATGGATTTATAATCTCATTATTGATTTTAAGTTCAATTTTCTTACAATTTTGTTTAAAACAGAATATAATTGAATGTTTGCCTCGAGAAACGTGACGTGAAAGCCATCCATTGACAACAAAAGTTTATTTATAGTCACTCATGCCTTCGGAGGCCTTACTACTCGCTTTAAATAGTTTTGTAGTCTCATTGTTGATTTTAAGTTGATATTCTTACATTTTTGGTTAACAAAGATTGTAATTGAATGTTTGCCTCGGGAAACGTGAAGCGAAAGCCATCTATTGACAAGAAAAGTTCATTTATAGTCACTCATTCCTTTGAAAGCGTTATTATTGGTTTTAAATGGATTTATAATCTGATTATGGATTTTAAGTTCAATTGTCTTATAATTTTGGTTAAAACAGAATATAATTGAATGTTTACCTCGAGAAACGTGAAGCGAAAGCCATCTACTGACAAGAAAAGTTCATTTATGGTCACTCATTCCTTTGAAAGCGTTATTATTGGTTTTAAATGGATTTATAATCTCATTATTGATTTTAAGTTCAATTTTCTTTTAATTTTGTCTAAAACAGAATATAATTGAATGTTTGCCTCGAGAAACGTGACGCGAAAGCTATCCATTGACAACAAAAGTTTATTTATAGTCACTCATGCTTTCGGAAGCCTTATTACCCGCTTTAAATAGTTTTATAGTCTCATTATTGATTTTAAGTTGAATATTCTTACATTTTTTGTTAAAACAGATTATAATTGAATGTTAGCCTCAGGAAACGTGAAACGAAAGCCATCTATTGACAAGAAAAGTTCATTTATAGTCACTCATTCCTTTGAAAGCGTTATTATTTGTTTTAAATGGATTTATAATCTCATTATTGATTTTAAGTTCAATTTTCTTACAATTTTGTTTAAAACAGAATATAATTGAATGTTTTCCTCGAGAAACATGACGCGAAAACCATCCATTGACAACAAAAGTTTATTTATAGTCACTCATGCCTTCGGAAGCCTTATTACTCGCTTTAAATAGTCTTATAGTCTCATTGTTGATTTTAAGTTGAATATTCTTACATTTTTGGTTAACAAAGATTGTAATTGAATATTTGCCTCGGGAAACGTGAAGCGAATGCCATCTATTGACAAGAAAAGTTCATTTATAGTCACTCATTCCTTTGAAAGCGTTATTATTGGTTTTAAATGGATTTATAATCTCATTATTGATTTTAAGTTCAATTTTCTTTTAATTTTGTTTAAAACAGAATATAATTGAATGTTTTCCTCGAGAAACATGACGCGAAAACCATCCATTGACAACAAAAGTTTATTTATAGTCACTCAGGCCTTCGGAAGCCTTATTACTCGCTTTAAATAGTTTTATAGTCTCGTTGTTGATTTTAAGTTGAATATTCTTACATTTATGGTTAACAAAGATTGTAATTGAATGTTTGCCTCGGGAAACGTGAAGCGAAAGCCATCTATTGACAAGAAAAGTTCATTTATAGTCACTCATTCCTTTGAAAGCGTTATTATTGGTTTTAAATGGATTTATAATCTGATTATGGATTTTAAGTTCAATTTTCTTATAATTTTGGTTAAAACAGAATATAATTGAATGTTTACCTCGAGAAACGTGAAGCGAAAGCCATCTATTGACAAGAAAAGTTCATTTATGGTCACTCATTCCTTTGAAAGCATTATTATTGGTTTTAAATGGATTTATAATCTCATTATTGATTTTAAGTTCAATTTTCTTAGAATTTTGTTTAAAACAGAAAATAATTGAATGTTTGCCTCGAGAAACGTGACGCGAAAACCATCCATTGACAACAAAAGTTTATTTATAGTCACTCATGCCTTCGGAAGCCTTATTACTCGCTTTAAATAGTTTTATAGTCTCATTGTTGATTTTAAGTTTAATATTCTTACATTTTTGGTTAACAAAGATTGTAATTGAATGTTTGTCTCGGGAAACATGAAGCGAAAGCCATCTATTGACAAGAAAAGTTCATTTATAGTCACTCATTCCTTTGAAAGTGTTATTATTGGTTTTAAATGGATTTATAATCTGATTATGGATTTTAAGTTCAATTTTCTTATAATTTTGGTTAAAACAGAATATAATTGAATGTTTGCCTCGGAAAACATGAAGCGAAAGCCATCTATTGACAAGAAAAGTTCATTTATAGTCACTCATTCCTTTGAAAGTGTTATTATTGGTTTTAAATGGATTTATAATCTCATTATTGATTTTAAGTTCAATTTTCTTACAATTTTGTTTAAAACAGAATATAATTGAATGTTTACCTCGAGAAACGTGAAGCGAAAGCCATCTATTGACAAGAAAAGTTCATTTATAGTCACTCATTCCTTTGAAAGTGTTATTATTGGTTTTAAATGGATTTATAATCTGATTATGGATTTTAAGTTCAATTTTCTTATAATTTTGATTAAAACAGAATATAATTGAATGTTTACCTCGAGAAACGTGAAGCGAAAGCCATCTATTGACAAGAAAAGTTCATTTATGGTCACTCATTCCTTTGAAAGCGTTATTATTGGTTTTAAATGGATTTATAATCTCATTATTGATTTTAAGTTCAATTTTCTTATAATTTTGGTTAAAACAGAATATAATTGAATGTTTACCTCGAGAAACGTGAAGCGAAAGCCATCTATTGACAAGAAAAGTTCATTTATAGTCACTCATTCCTTTGAAAGCGTTATTATTGGTTTTAAATGGATTTATAATCTCATTATTGATTTTAAGTTCAATTTTCTTAGAATTTTGTTTAAAACAGAATATAATTGAATGTTTGCCTCGAGAAACGTGACGCGAAAGCCATCCATTGACAACAAAAGTTTATTTATAGTCACTCATGCCTTCGGAAGGCTTATTACCCGCTTTAAATAGTTTTATAGTCTCATTATTGATTTTAAGTTGAATACTCTTACATTTTTGGTTAAAACAGATTGTAATTGAATGTTAGCCTCGGGAAACGTGAAGCGAAAGCCATCTATTGACAAGAAAAGTTCATTTATAGTCACTCATTCCTTTGAAAGCGTTATTATTGGTTTTAAATGGATTTATAATCTCATTACTGATTTTAAGTTCAATTTTCTTACAATCTTGGTTAAAACAGAACATAATTGAATGTTTACCTCGAGAAACGTGAAGCGAAAGCCATCTATTGATAAGAAAAGTTCATTTATGGTCACTCATTCCTTTGAAAGCGTTATTATTGGTTTTAAATGGATTTATAATCTCATTATTGATTTTAAGTTCAATTTTCTTACAATTTTGTTTAAAACAGAATATAATTGAATGTTTGCCTCGAGAAACGTGACGCGAAAGCCATCCATTGACAACAAAAGTTTATTTATAGTCACTCATGCCTTCGGAGGCCTTACTACTCGCTTTAAATAGTTTTGTAGTCTCATTGTTGATTTTAAGTTGATATTCTTACATTTTTGGTTAACAAAGATTGTAATTGAATGTTTGCCTCGGGAAACATGAAGCGAAAGCCATCTATTGACAAGAAAAGTTCATTTATAGTCACTCATTCCTTTGAAAGCGTTATTATTGGTTTTAAATGGATTTATAATCTGATTATGGATTTTAAGTTCAATTGTCTTATAATTTTGGTTAAAACAGAATATAATTGAATGTTTACCTCGAGAAACGTGAAGCGAAAGCCATCTACTGACAAGAAAAGTTCATTTATGGTCACTCATTCCTTTGAAAGCGTTATTATTGGTTTTAAATGGATTTATAATCTCATTATTGATTTTAAGTTCAATTTTCTTACAATTTTGTTTAAAACAGAATATAATTGAATGTTTGCCTCGAGAAACGTGACGCGAAAGCCATCCATTGACAACAAAAGTTTATTTATAGTCACTCATGCCTTCGGAAGCCTTATTACTCGCTTTAAATAGTTTTATAGTCTCATTGTTGATTTTAAGTTGAATATTCTTACATTTTTGGTTAACAAAGATTGTAATTGATTGTTTGCCTCGGGAAACATGTAGCGAAAGCCATCTATTGACAAGAAAAGTTCATTTATAGTCACTCATTCCTTTGAAAGCGTTATTATTGGTTTTAAATGGATTTATAATCTCATTATGGATTTTAAGTTCAATTTTCTTATAATATTGGTTAAAACAGAATATAATTGAATGTTTACCTCGAGAAACGTGAAGCGAAAGCCATCTATTGACAAGAAAAGTTCATTTATGGTCACTCATTCCTTTGAAAGCGTTATTATTGGTTTTAAATGGATTTATAATCTCATTATTGATTTTAAGTTCAATTTTCTTATAATTTTGGTTAAAACAGAATATAATTGAATGTTTATCTCGAGAAACGTGAAGCGAAAGCCATCTGTTGACAAGAAAAGTTCATTTATGGTCACTCATTCCTTTGAAAGCGTTATTATTGGTTCTAAATTGATTTGTAATCTCGTTATTGATTTTAAGTTCAATTTTCTTAGAATTTTGTCTAAAACAGAATATAATTGAATGTTTGCCTCGAGAAACGTGACGCGAAAGCTATCCATTGACAACAAAAGTTTATTTATAGTCACTCATGCCTTCGGAAGCCTTATTACCCGCTTTAAATAGTTTTATAGTCTCATTATTGATTTTAAGTTGAATATTCTTACATTTTTGGTTAAAACAGATTATAATTGAATGTTAGCCTCAGGAAACATGAAACGAAAGCCATCTATTGACAAGAAAAGTTCATTTATAGTCACTCATTCCTTTGAAAGCGTTATTATTGGTTTTAAATGGATTTATAATCTCATTATTGATTTTAAGTTCAATTTTCTTACAATTTTGTTTAAAACAGAATATAATTGAATGTTTTCCTCGAGAAACATGACGCGAAAACCATCCATTGACAACAAAAGTTTATTTATAGTCACTCATGCCTTCGGAAGCCTTATTACTCGCTTTAAATAGTTTTATAGTCTCATTGTTGATTTTAAGTTGAATATTCTTACATTTTTGGTTAACAAAGATTGTAATTGAATGTTTGCCTCGGGAAACATGAAGCGAAAGCCATCTATTGATAAGAAAAGTTCATTTATAGTCACTCATTTCTTTGAAAGCGTTATTATTGGTTTTAAATGGATTTATAATCTCATTATTGATTTTAAGTTCAATTTTCTTAGAATTTTGTTTAAAACAGAATATAATTGAATGTTTGCCTCGAGAAACGTGAAGCGAAAGCCATCTATTGACAAGAAGAGTTCATTTATGGTCACTCATTCCTTTGAAAGCATTATTATTGGTTTTAAATGGATTTATAATCTCATTATTGATTTTAAGTTCAATTTTCTTAGAATTTTGTTTAAAACAGAATATAATTGAATGTTTGCCTCGAGAAACGTGACGCGAAAACCATCCATTGACAACAAAAGTTTATTTATAGTCACTCATGCCTTCGGAAGCCTTATTACTCGCTTTAAATAGTTTTATAGTCTCATTATTGATTTTAAGTTCAATTTTCTTATAATTTTGGTTAAAACAGAATATAATTGAATGTTTATCTCGAGAAACGTGAAGCGAAAGCCATCTGTTGACAAGAAAAGTTCATTTATGGTCACTCATTCCTTTGAAAGCGTTATTATTGGTTCTAAATTGATTTGTAATCTCATTATTGATTTTAAGTTCAATTTTCTTAGAATTTTATCTAAAACAGAATATAATTGAATGTTTGCCTCGAGAAACGTGACGCGAAAGCTATCCATTGACAACAAAAGTTTATTTATAGTCACTCATGCTTTCGGAAGCCTTATTACCCGCTTTAAATAGTTTTATAGTCTCATTATTGATTTTAAGTTGAATATTCTTACATTTTTTGTTAAAACAGATTATAATTGAATGTTAGCCTCAGGAAAGGTGAAACGAAAGCCATCTATTGACAAGAAAAGTTCATTTATAGTCACTCATTCCTTTGAAAGCGTTATTATTTGTTTTAAATGGATTTATAATCTCATTATTGATTTTAAGTTCAATTTTCTTACAATTTTGTTTAAAACAGAATATAATTGAATGTTTTCCTCGAGAAACATGACGCGAAAACCATCCATTGACAACAAAAGTTTATTTATAGTCACTCATGCCTTCGGAAGCCTTATTACTCGCTTTAAATAGTCTTATAGTCTCATTGTTGATTTTAAGTTGAATATTCTTACATTTTTGGTTAACAAAGATTGTAATTGAATATTTGCCTCGGGAAACGTGAAGCGAAAGCCATCTATTGACAAGAAAAGTTCATTTATAGTCACTCATTCCTTTGAAAGCGTTATTATTGGTTTTAAATGGATTTATAATCTCATTATTGATTTTAAGTTCAATTTTCTTTTAATTTTGTTTAAAACAGAATATAATTGAATGTTTTCCTCGAGAAACATGACGCGAAAACCATCTATTGACAACAAAAGTTTATTTATAGTCACTCAGGCCTTCGGAAGCCTTATTACTCGCTTTAAATAGTTTTATAGTCTCGTTGTTGATTTTAAGTTGAATATTCTTACATTTATGGTTAACAAAGATTGTAATTGAATGTTTGCCTCGGGAAACGTGAAGCGAAAGCCATCTACTGACAAGAAAAGTTCATTTATAGTCACTCATTCCTTTGAAAGCGTTATTAGTGGTTTTAAATGGATTTATAATCTGATTATGGATTTTAAGTTCAATTTTCTTATAATTTTGGTTAAAACAGAATATAATTGAATGTTTACCTCGAGAAACGTGAAGCGAAAGCCATCTATCGACAAGAAAAGTTCATTTATGGTCACTCATTCCTTTGAAAGCATTATTATTGGTTTTAAATGGATTTATAATCTCATTATTGATTTTAAGTTCAATTTTCTTAGAATTTTGTTTAAAACAGAATATAATTGAATGTTTGCCTCGAGAAACGTGACGCGAAAACCATCCATTGACAACAAAAGTTTATTTATAGTCACTCATGCCTTCGGAAGCCTTATTACTCGCTTTAAATAGTTTTATAGTCTCATTGTTGATTTTAAGTTTAATATTCTTACATTTTTGGTTAACAAAGATTGTAATTGAATGTTTGTCTCGGGAAACATGAAGCGAAAGCCATCTATTGACAAGAAAAGTTCATTTATAGTCACTCATTCCTTTGAAAGTGTTATTATTGGTTTTAAATGGATTTATAATCTGATTATGGATTTTAAGTTCAATTTTCTTATAATTTTGGTTAAAACAGAATATAATTGAATGTTTGCCTCGGAAAACATGAAGCGAAAGCCATCTATTGACAAGAAAAGTTCATTTATAGTCACTCATTCCTTTGAAAGTGTTATTATTGGTTTTAAATGGATTTATAATCTCATTATTGATTTTAAGTTCAATTTTCTTACAATTTTGTTTAAAACAGAATATAATTGAATGTTTACCTCGAGAAACGTGTAGCGAAAGCCATCTATTGACAAGAAAAGTTCATTTATAGTCACTCATTCCTTTGAAAGTGTTATTATTGGTTTTAAATGGATTTATAATCTGATTATGGATTTTAAGTTCAATTTTCTTATAATTTTGGTTAAAACAGAATATAATTGAATGTTTACCTCGAGAAACGTGAAGCGAAAGCCATCTATTGACAAGAAAAGTTCATTTATGGTCACTCATTCCTTTGAAAGCGTTATTATTGGTTTTAAATGGATTTATAATCTCATTATTGATTTTAAGTTCAATTTTCTTATAATTTTGGTTAAAACAGAATATAATTGAATGTTTACCTCGAGAAACGTGAAGCGAAAGCCATCTATTGACAAGAAAAGTTCATTTATAGTCACTCATTCCTTTGAAAGCGTTATTATTGGTTTTAAATGGATTTATAATCTCATTATTGATTTTAAGTTCAATTTTCTTAGAATTTTGTTTAAAACAGAATATAATTGAATGTTTGCCTCGAGAAACGTGACGCAAAAGCCATCCATTGACAACAAAAGTTTATTTATAGTCACTCATGCCTTCGGAAGGCTTATTACCCGCTTTAAATAGTTTTATAGTCTCATTATTGATTTTAAGTTGAATACTCTTACATTTTTGGTTAAAACAGATTGTAATTGAATGTTAGCCTCGGGAAACGTGAAGCGAAAGCCATCTATTGACAAGAAAAGTTCATTTATAGTCACTCATTCCTTTGAAAGCGTTATTATTGGTTTTAAATGGATTTATAATCTCATTACTTATTTTAAGTTCAATTTTCTTACAATTTTGGTTAAAACAGAACATAATTGAATGTTTACCTCGAGAAACGTGAAGCCAAAGCCATCTATTGATAAGAAAAGTTCATTTATGGTCACTCATTCCTTTGAAAGCGTTATTATTGGTTTTAAATGGATTTATAATCTCATTATTGATTTTAAGTTCAATTTTCTTACAATTTTGTTTAAAACAGAATATAATTGAATGTTTGCCTCGAGAAACGTGACGCGAAAGCCATCCATTGACAATAAAAGTTTATTTATAGTCACTCATGCCTTCGGAAGCCTTATTACTCGCTTTAAATAGTTTTGTAGTCTCATTGTTGATTTTAAGTTGATATTCTTACATTTTTGGTTAACAAAGATTGTAATTGAATGTTTGCCTCGGGAAACGTGAAGCGAAAGCCATCTATTGACAAGAAAAGTTCATTTATAGTCACTCATTCCTTTGAAAGCGTTATTATTGGTTTTAAATGGATTTATAATCTGATTATGGATTTTAAGTTCAATTGTCTTATAATTTTGGTTAAAACAGAATATAATTGAATGTTTACCTCGAGAAACGTGAAGCGAAAGCCATCTATTGACAAGAAAAGTTCATTTATGGTCACTCATTCCTTTGAAAGCGTTATTATTGGTTTTAAATGGATTTATAATCTCATTATTGATTTTAAGTTCAATTTTCTTACAATTTTGTTTAAAACAGAATATAATTGAATGTTTGCCTCGAGAAACGTGACGCGAAAGCCATCCATTGACAACAAAAGTTTATTTATAGTCACTCATGCCTTCGGAAGCCTTATTACTCGCTTTAAATAGTTTTATAGTCTCATTATTGATTTTAAGTTCAATTTTCTTATAATTTTGGTTAAAACAGAATATAATTGAATGTTTATCTCGAGAAACGTGAAGCGAAAGCCATCTGTTGACAAGAAAAGTTCATTTATGGTCACTCATTCCTTTGAAAGCGTTATTATTGGTTTTAAATGGATTTATAATCTCATTATTGATTTTAAGTTCAGTTTTCTTACAATTTTGTTTAAAACAGAATATAATTGAATGTTTTCCTCGAGAAACATGACGCGAAAACCATCCATTGACAACAAAAGTTTATTTATAGTCACTCATGCCTTCGGAAGCCTTATTACTCGCTTTAAATAGTTTTATAGTCTCATTGTTGATTTTAAGTTGAATATTCTTACATTTTTGGTTAACAAAGATTGTAATTGAATGTTTGCCTCCTGAAACATGAAGCGAAAGCCATCTATTGACAAGAAAAGTTCATTTATAGTCACTCATTTCTTTGAAAGCGTTATTATTGGTTTTAAATGGATTTATAATCTCATTATTGATTTTAAATTCAATTTTCTTAGAATTTTGTTTAAAACAGAATATAATTGAATGTTTGCCTCGAGAAAGGTGACGCGAAAACCATCCATTGACAACAAAAGTTTATTTATAGTCACTCATGCCTTCGGAAGCCTTATCACTCGCTTTAAATAGTTTTATAGTCTCATTGTTGATTTTAAGTTGAATATTCTTACATTTTTGGTTAACAAAGATTGTAATTGAATGTTTGCCTCGGGAAACATGAAGCGAAAGCCATCTATTGACAAGAAAAGTTCATTTATAGGCACTCATTCCTTTGAAAACGTTATTATTGGTTTTAAATGGATTTATAATCTGATTATGGATTTTAAGTTCAATTTTCTTATAATTTTGGTTAAAACATAATATAATTGAATATTTACCTCGAGAAACGTGAAGCGAAGGCCATCTATTGATAAGAAAAGTTCATTTATGGTCACTCATTCCTTTGAAAGCGTTATTATTGGTTTTAAATGGATTTATAATCTCATTATTGATTTTAAGTTCAATTTTCTTACAATTTTGTTTAAAACAGAATATAATTGAATGTTTTCCTCGAGAAACATGACGCGAAAACCATCCATTGACAACAAAAGTTTATTTATAGTCACTCATGCCTTCGGAAGCCTTATTACTCGCTTTAAATAGTTTTATAGTCTCGTTGTTGATTTTAAGTTGAATATTCTTACATTTTTGGTTAACAAATATTGTAATTGAATGTTTGCCTCGGGAAAAGTGAAGCGAAAGCCATCTATTGACAAGAAAAGTTCATTTATAGTCACTCATTCCTTTGAAAGCGTTATTATTGGTTTTAAATGGATTTATAATCTGATTATGGATTTTAAGTTCAATTTTCTTATAATTTTGGTTAAAACATAATATAATTGAATATTTACCTCGAGAAACGTGAAGCGAAGGCCATCTATTGACAAGAAAAGTTCATTTATGGTCACTCATTCCTTTGAAAGCGTTATTATTGGTTTTAAATGGATTTATAATCTCATTATTGATTTTAAGTTCAATTTTCTTACAATTTTGTTTAAAACAGAATATAATTGAATGTTTTCCTCGAGAAACATGACGCGAAAACCATCCATTGACAACAAAAGTTTATTTATAGTCACTCATTCCTTCGGAAGCCTTATTACTCGCTTTAAATAGTTTTATAGTCTCGTTGTTGATTTTAAGTTGAATATTCTTACATTTTTGGTTAACAAAGATTGTAATTGAATGTTTGCCTCGGGAAACGTGAAGCGAAAGCCATCTATTGACAAGAAAAGTTCATTTATAGTCACTCATTCCTTTGAAAGCGTTATTATTTGTTTTAAATGGATTTATAATCTCATTATTGATTTTAAGTTCAATTTTCTTACAATTTTGTTTAAAACAGAATATATTTGAATGTTTTCCTCGAGCAACATGACGCAAAAACCATCCATTGACAACAAAAGTTTATTTATAGTCACTCATGCCTTCGGAAGCCTTATTACTCGCTTTAAATAGTTTTATAGTCTCATTGTTGATTTTAAGTTGAATATTCTTACATTTTTGGTTAACAAAGATTGTAATTGAATGTTTGCCTCCTGAAACATGAAGCGAAAGCCATCTATTGACAAGAAAAGTTCATTTATAGTCACTCATTTCTTTGAAAGCGTTATTATTGGTTTTAAATGGATTTATAATCTCATTATTGATTTTAAATTCAATTTTCTTAGAATTTTGTTTAAAACAGAATATAATTGAATGTTTGCCTCGAGAAAGGTGACGCGAAAACCATCCATTGACAACAAAAGTTTATTTATAGTCACTCATGCCTTCGGAAGCCTTATCACTCGCTTTAAATAGTTTTATAGTCTCATTGTTGATTTTAAGTTGAATATTCTTACATTTTTGGTTAACAAAGATTGTAATTGAATGTTTGCCTCGGGAAACATGAAGCGAAAGCCATCTATTGACAAGAAAAGTTCATTTATAGGCACTCATTCCTTTGAAAACGTTATTATTGGTTTTAAATGGATTTATAATCTGATTATGGATTTTAAGTTCAATTTTCTTATAATTTTGGTTAAAACATAATATAATTGATTATTTACCTCGAGAAACGTGAAGCGAAGGCCATCTATTGATAAGAAAAGTTCATTTATGGTCACTCATTCCTTTGAAAGCGTTATTATTGGTTTTAAATGGATTTATAATCTCATTATTGATTTTAAGTTCAATTTTCTTACAATTTTGTTTAAAACAGAATATAATTGAATGTTTTCCTCGAGAAACATGACGCAAAAACCATCCATTGACAACAAAAGTTTATTTATAGTCACTCATGCCTTCGGAAGCCTTATTACTCGCTTTAAATAGTTTTATAGTCTCGTTGTTGATTTTAAGTTGAATATTCTTACATTTTTGGTTAACAAATATTGTAATTGAATGTTTGCCTCGGGAAAAGTGAAGCGAAAGCCATCTATTGACAAGAAAAGTTCATTTATAGTCACTCATTCCTTTGAAAGCGTTATTATTGGTTTTAAATGGATTTATAATCTGATTATGGATTTTAAGTTCAATTTTTTTATAATTTTGGTTAAAACATAATATAATTGAATATTTACCTCGAGAAACGTGAAGCGAAGGCCATCTATTGACAAGAAAAGTTCATTTATGGTCACTCATTCTTTTGAAAGCGTTATTATTGGTTTTAAATGGATTTATAATCTCATTATTGATTTTAAGTTCAATTTTCTTACAATTTTGTTTAAAACAGAATATAATTGAATGTTTTCCTCGAGAAACATGACGCGAAAACCATCCATTGACAACAAAAGTTTATTTATAGTCACTCATTCCTTCGGAAGCCTTATTACTCGCTTTAAATAGTTTTATAGTCTCGTTGTTGATTTTAAGTTGAATATTCTTACATTTTTGGTTAACAAAGATTGTAATTGAATGTTTGCCTCGGGAAACGTGAAGCGAAAGCCATCTATTGACAAGAAAAGTTCATTTATAGTCACTCATTCCTTTGAAAGCGTTATTATTTGTTTTAAATGGATTTATAATCTCATTATTGATTTTAAGTTCAATTTTCTTACAATTTTGTTTAAAACAGAATATATTTGAATGTTTTCCTCGAGCAACATGACGCAAAAACCATCCATTGACAACAAAAGTTTATTTATAGTCACTCATGCCTTCGGAAGCCTTATTACTCGCTTTAAATAGTTTTATAGTCTCATTGTTGATTTTAAGTTGAATATTCTTACATTTTTGGTTAACAAAGATTGTAATTGAATGTTTGCCTTGGGAAACGTGAAGCGAAAGCCTTCTGTTGACAAGAAAAGTTCATTTATAGTCACTCATTCCTTTGAAAGCGTTATTATTGGTTTTAAATGGATTTATAATCTGATTATGGATTTTAAGTTCAATTTTCTTATAATTTTGGTTAAAACAGAACATAATTAAATGTTTACCTCGAGAAACGTGAAGCCAAAGCCATCTATTGACAAGAAAAGTTCATTTATGGTCACTCATTCCTTTGAAAGCGTTATTATTGGTTTTAAATGGATTTATAATCTCATTATTGATTTTAAGTTCAATTTTCTTACAATTTTGTTTAAAACAGAATACAATTGAATGTTTGCCTCGAGAAACGTGACGCGAAAGCCATCCATTGACAAGGAAAGTTTAGTTATAGTCACTCAGACCTTCGGAAGCCTTATTAATCGCTTTAAATGGTTTTACAGTCTCATTATTGATTTTAAGTTGAATATTCTTACATTTTTGGTTAACAAAGATTGTAATTGAATGTTTTCCTCGAGAAACGTGAAGCAAAAGCCATCTATTGAGAAGAAAAGTTCATTTATAGTCACTCATTCCTTTGAAATCGTTATTATTGGTTTTAAATGGATTTATAATCTCATTATTGATTTTAAGTTCATTTTTCTTACAATTTTGTTTAAAACAGAATATCATTGAATGTTTGCCTCAAGAAACATGACGCGAAAGCCATCCATTGACAACAAAAGTTTATTTATAGCCACTCATGCCATTTGGAAGCCTTCTTACTCGCTTAAAATAGTTTTATAGTCTCATTGTTGATTTTAAGTTGAATATTCTTACATTTTTGGTTAACAAAGTTTGTAATTGAATGTTTGGCTCGGGAAACGTGAAGCGAAAGCCATCTATTGACAAGAAAAGTTCTTCTATAGTCACTCATTCCTTTGAAAGCGTTATTATTGGTTTTAAATGGATTTATAATCTCATTATTGATTTTAAGTTCAATTTTCTTACAATTTTGTTTAAAACAGAATATAATTGAATGTTTGCCTCAAGAAATATGACGCGAAAGCCATCCATTGACAACAAAAGTTTATTTATAGTCACTCATGCCATTCGGAAGCCTTATTACTCGCTTAAAATAGTTTTATAGTCTCATTGTTGATTTTAAGTTGAATATTCTTACATTTTTGGTTAACAAAGTTTGTAATTGAATGTTTGCCTCGGGAAACGTGAAGCGAAAGCCATCTATTGACAAGAAAAGTTCATTTATAGTCACTCATTCCTTTGAAAGGGTTATTATTGGTTTTAAATGGATTTATAATCTCATTATTGATTTTAAGTTCAATTTTTTTACAAATTTGTTTAAAACAGAATATAATTAAATGTTTGCCTCGAGAAACATGACGTGAAAGCCATCCATTGACAACAAAAGTTTATTTATTGTCACTCATGCCTACGGAAGCCTTATTACCCACTTTAAATAGTTTTATAGTCTCATTATTGATTTGAAGTTGAATATTCTTACATTTTTTGTTAAAACAGATTATAATTGAATGTTAGCCTCGGGAAACGTGAAGCGAAACCCATCTATTGACAAGAAAAGTTCATTTAAAGTCACTCATTCCTTTGAAAGCGTTATTATTGGTTTTAAATGGATTTATAATCTCATTATTGAATTTAAGTTCAATTTTCTTACAATTTTTGTTAAAACAGAATATAATTGAATGTTTGCCTCAAGAAACGTGAAGCGAAAGCCATCCATTGACAAGGAAAGTTTAGTTATAGTCACTCATGCCTTCGGAAGCCTTATTAATCGCTTTAAATGCTTTTATAGTCTCATTATTGATTTTAAGTTGAATATTCTTACATTTTTGGTTAACAAAGATTGTAATTGAATGTTTGCCTCGAGAAACGTGAAGCGAAAGCCATCTATTGCCAAGAAAAGTTCATTTATAGTCACTCATTCCTTTGGAAGCGTTATTATTGGTTTTAAATGGATTTATAATCTCATTATTGATTTTAAGTTCAATTTTCTTACAATTTTGTTTAAAACATAATATAATTGAATGTTTGCCTCGAGAAACATGACGCGAAAGCCATCCATTGACAACAAAAGTTTATTTATAGTCACTCATGCCTTCGGAAGCCTTATTACCCGCTTTAAATAGTTTTATAGTCTCATTATTGATTTTAAGTTGAATATTCCTACATTTTTGGTTAAAACAGATTATAATTGAATGTTAGCCTCGGGAAACGTGAAGCGAAACCCATCTATTGACAAGAAAAGTTCATTTAAAGTCACTCATTCATTTGAAAGCGTTATTATTGGTTTTAAATGTATTTATAATCTCATTATTGATTTTAAGTTCAATTTTCTTACAATTTTGGTTAAAACAGAATATAATTGAATGTTTGCCTCAAGAAACGTGACGCGAAAACCATCCATTGACAAGGAAAGTTTAGTTATAGTCACTCATGCCTTCGGAAGCCTTATTAATCGCTTTAAATGCTTTTATAGTCTCATTATTGATTTTAAGTTGAATATTCTTACATTTTTGGTTAACAAAGATTGTAATTGAATGTTTGCCTCGAGAAACGTGAAGCGAAAGCCATCTATTGACAAGAAAAGTTCATTTATAGTCACTCATTCATTTCAAAGCGTTATTATTGGTTTTAAATGGATTTATAATCTCATTATTGATTTTTAGTTCAATTTTCTTACAATTTTGTTTAAAACAGAATATAACTGAATGTTTGCCTCGAGAAACATGACGCGAAAGCCATCCATTGACAACAAAACTTTATTTATAGTCACTCATGCCATTCGGAAGCCTTATTACTCGCTTAAAATAGTTTTATAGTCTCATTGTTGATTTTAAGTTGCATATTCTTACATTTTTGGTTAACAAAGTTTGTAATTGAATGTTTACCTCAGGAAACGTGAAGCGAAAGCCATCTATTGACAGGAAAAGTTCATTTATAGACACTCATTCCTTTGAAATCGTTATTATTGGTTTTAAATGGATTTATAATCTCATTATTGATTTTAAGTTCATTTTTCTTACAATTTTGTTTAAAACAGAATATAATTGAATGTTTGCCTCAAGAAACATGACGCGAAAGCCATCCATTGACAACAAAAGTTTATTTATAGCCACTCATGCCATTCGGAAGCCTTATTACTCGCTTAAAATAGTTTTATAGTCTCATTGTTGATTTTAAGTTGAATATTCTTACATTTTTGGTTAACAAAGTTTGTAATTGAATGTTTGGCTCGGGAAACGTGAAGCGAAAGCCATCTATTGACAAGAAAAGTTCTTCTATAGTCACTCATTCCTTTGAAAGCGTTATTATTGGTTTTAAATGGATTTATAATCTCATTATTTATTTTAAGTTCAATTTTCTTACAATTTTGTTTAAAACAGAATATAATTGAATGTTTGCCTCAAGAAATATGACGCGAAAGCCATCCATTGACAACAAAAGTTTATTTATAGTCACTCATGCCATTCGGAAGCCTTATTACTCGCTTAAAATAGTTTTATAGTCTCATTGTTGATTTTAAGTTGAATATTCTTACATTTTTGGTTAACAAAGTTTGTAATTGAATGTTTGCCTCGGGAAACGTGAAGCGAAAGCCATCTATTGACAAGAAAAGTTCATTTATAGTCACTCATTCCTTTGAAAGGGTTATTATTGGTTTTAAATGGATTTATAATCTCATTATTGATTTTAAGTTCAATTTTTTTACAAATTTGTTTAAAACAGAATATAATTAAATGTTTGCCTCGAGAAACATGACGTGAAAGCCATCCATTGACAACAAAAGTTTATTTATTGTCACTCATGCCTACGGAAGCCTTATTACCCACTTTAAATAGTTTTATAGTCTCATTATTGATTTGAAGTTGAATATTCTTACATTTTTTGTTAAAACAGATTATAATTGAATGTTAGCCTCGGGAAACGTGAAGCGAAACCCATCTATTGACAAGAAAAGTTCATTTAAAGTCACTCATTCCTTTGAAAGCGTTATTATTGGTTTTAAATGGATTTATAATCTCATTATTGAATTTAAGTTCAATTTTCTTACAATTTTTGTTAAAACAGAATATAATTGAATGTTTGCCTCAAGAAACGTGAAGCGAAAGCCATCCATTGACAAGGAAAGTTTAGTTATAGTCACTCATGCCTTCGGAAGCCTTATTAATCGCTTTAAATGCTTTTATAGTCTCATTATTGATTTTAAGTTGAATATTCTTACATTTTTGGTTAACAAAGATTGTAATTGAATGTTTGCCTCGAGAAACGTGAAGCGAAAGCCATCTATTGCCAAGAAAAGTTCATTTATAGTCACTCATTCCTTTGGAAGCGTTATTATTGGTTTTAAATGGATTTATAATCTCATTATTGATTTTAAGTTCAATTTTCTTACAATTTTGTTTAAAACATAATATAATTGAATGTTTGCCTCGAGAAACATGACGCGAAAGCCATCCATTGACAACAAAAGTTTATTTATAGTCACTCATGCCTTCGGAAGCCTTATTACCCGCTTTAAATAGTTTTATAGTCTCATTATTGATTTTAAGTTGAATATTCCTACATTTTTGGTTAAAACAGATTATAATTGAATGTTAGCCTCGGGAAACGTGAAGCGAAACCCATCTATTGACAAGAAAAGTTCATTTAAAGTCACTCATTCATTTGAAAGCGTTATTATTGGTTTTAAATGTATTTATAATCTCATTATTGATTTTAAGTTCAATTTTCTTACAATTTTGGTTAAAACAGAATATAATTGAATGGTTTCCTCAAGAAACGTGACGCGAAAACCATCCATTGACAAGGAAAGTTTAGTTATAGTCACTCATGCCTTCGGAAGCCTTATTAATCGCTTTAAATGCTTTTATAGTCTCATTATTGATTTTAAGTTGAATATTCTTACATTTTTGGTTAACAAAGATTGTAATTGAATGTTTGCCTCGAGAAACGTGAAGCGAAAGCCATCTATTGACAAGAAAAGTTCATTTATAGTCACTCATTCATTTCAAAGCGTTATTATTGGTTTTAAATGGATTTATAATCTCATTATTGATTTTTAGTTCAATTTTCTTACAATTTTGTTTAAAACAGAATATAACTGAATGTTTGCCTCGAGAAACATGACGCGAAAGCCATCCATTGACAACAAAACTTTATTTATAGTCACTCATGCCATTCGGAAGCCTTATTACTCGCTTAAAATAGTTTTATAGTCTCATTGTTGATTTTAAGTTGCATATTCTTACATTTTTGGTTAACAAAGTTTGTAATTGAATGTTTACCTCAGGAAACGTGAAGCGAAAGCCATCTATTGACAGGAAAAGTTCATTTATAGACACTCATTCCTTTGAAATCGTTATTATTGGTTTTAAATGGATTTATAATCTCATTATTGATTTTAAGTTCATTTTTCTTACAATTTTGTTTAAAACAGAATATAATTGAATGTTTGCCTCAAGAAACATGACGCGAAGGCCATCCATTGACAACAAAAGTTTATTTATAGCCACTCATGCCATTCGGAAGCCTTATTACTCGCTTAAAATAGTTTTATAGTCTCATTGTTGATTTTAAGTTGAATATTCTTACATTTTTGGTTAACAAAGTTTGTAATTGAATGTTTGGCTCGGGAAACGTGAAGCGAAAGCCATCTATTGACAAGAAAAGTTCTTCTATAGTCACTCATTCCTTTGAAAGCGTTATTATTGGTTTTAAATGGATTTATAATCTCATTATTTATTTTAAGTTCAATTTTCTTACAATTTTGTTTAAAACAGAATATAATTGAATGTTTGCCTCAAGAAATATGACGCGAAAGCCATCCATTGACAACAAAAGTTTATTTATAGTCACTCATGCCATTCGGAAGCCTTATTACTCGCTTAAAATAGTTTTATAGTCTCATTGTTGATTTTAAGTTGAATATTCTTACATTTTTGGTTAACAAAGTTTGTAATTGAATGTTTGCCTCGGGAAACGTGAAGCGAAAGCCATCTATTGACAAGAAAAGTTCATTTATAGTCACTCATTCCTTTGAAAGGGTTATTATTGGTTTTAAATGGATTTATAATCTCATTATTGATTTTAAGTTCAATTTTTTTACAAATTTGTTTAAAACAGAATATAATTAAATGTTTGCCTCGAGAAACATGACGTGAAAGCCATCCATTGACAACAAAAGTTTATTTATTGTCACTCATGCCTACGGAAGCCTTATTACCCACTTTAAATAGTTTTATAGTCTCATTATTGATTTGAAGTTGAATATTCTTACATTTTTTGTTAAAACAGATTATAATTGAATGTTAGCCTCGGGAAACGTGAAGCGAAACCCATCTATTGACAAGAAAAGTTCATTTAAAGTCACTCATTCCTTTGAAAGCGTTATTATTGGTTTTAAATGGATTTATAATCTCATTATTGAATTTAAGTTCAATTTTCTTACAATTTTTGTTAAAACAGAATATAATTGAATGTTTGCCTCAAGAAACGTGAAGCGAAAGCCATCCATTGACAAGGAAAGTTTAGTTATAGTCACTCATGCCTTCGGAAGCCTTATTAATCGCTTTAAATGCTTTTATAGTCTCATTATTGATTTTAAGTTGAATATTCTTACATTTTTGGTTAACAAAGATTGTAATTGAATGTTTGCCTCGAGAAACGTGAAGCGAAAGCCATCTATTGCCAAGAAAAGTTCATTTATAGTCACTCATTCATTTCAAAGCGTTATTATTGGTTTTAAATGGATTTATAATCTCATTATTGATTTTTAGTTCAATTTTCTTACAATTTTGTTTAAAACAGAATATAATTGAATGTTTGCCTCGAGAAACATGACGCGAAAGCCATCCATTGACAACAAAACTTTATTTATAGTCACTCATGCCATTCGGAAGCCTTATTACTCGCTTAAAATAGTTTTATAGTCTCATTGTTGATTTTATGTTGAATATTCTTACATTTTTGGTTAACAAAGTTTGTAATTGAATGTTTGCCTCGGGAAACGTGAAGCGAAAGCCATCTATTGACAAGAAAAGTTCATTTATAGTCACTCATTCCTTTGAAAGCGTTATTATTGGTTTTAAATGGATTTATAATCTCATTATTGATTTTAAGTTTAATTTTCTTACAATTTTGGTTAAAACAGAATATAATTGAATGTTTACCTCGAGAAACGTGACGCGAAAGCCACCTATTGACGAGAAAAGTTCATTTATAGTTACCCATTCCTTTGAAAGCGTTATTATTGGTTTTAAATGGATTTATAATCTCATTATGGATTTTAAGTTCAATTTTCTTATTATTTTGGTTAAAACAGATTATAATTGAATGTTTACCTCGAGAAACGTGAAGCGAAAGCCATACATTGACAAGAAAAGTTCATTTATAGTCACTCATTCCTTTGAAAGCGTTATTATTGGTTTTAAATGGATTTATAATCTCAGTCTGGATTTTAAGTTCAATTTTCTTATAATTTTGGTTAAAACAGATTATAATTGAATGTTTACCTCGAGAAACGTGAAGCGAAAGCCATATATTGACAAGAAAAGTTCATTTATAGTCACTCATTCCTTTGAAATCGTTCTTATTGGTTTTAAATAGATTTATAATCTCATTATGGATTTTAAGTTTAATTTTCTTATAATTTTGGTTAAAACAGAATATAATTGAATGTTTACCTCGAGAAACGTGAAGCGAAAGCCATATATTGACAAGAAAAGTTCATTTATAGTCACTCATTTCTTTGAAATCGTTATCATTTGTTTTAAATGGATTTATAATCTCATTATTGATTTTAAGTTCAATTTTCTTACAATTTTGTTTAAAACAGAATATAATTGAATGTTTGCCTCGAGAAACATGACGCGAAAGCCATCCATTGACAACAAAAGTTTATTTATAGTCACTCATGCCTTCGGAAGCCTTATTACCCACTTTAAATAGTTTTATAGTCGCATTCTTGATTTTAAGTTGAATATTCTTACATTTTTTGTTAAAACAGATTATAATTGAATGTTAGCCTTGGGAAACGTGAAGCGAAACCCATTTATTGACAAGAAAAGTTCATTTAAAGTCACTCATTCCTTTGAAAGCGTTATTATTGGTTTTAAATGGATTTATAATCTCAGTATGGATTTTAAGTTCAATTTTCTTATAATTTTGGTTAAAACAGATTATAATTGAATGTTTACCTCGAGAAACGTGAAGCGAAAGCCATATATTGACAAGAAAAGTTCATTTATAGTCACTCATTCCTTTGAAATCGTTCTTATTGGTTTTAAATGGATTTATAAACTCATTATGGATTTTAAGTTCAATTTTCTTATAATTTTGGTTAAAACAGAATATAATTGAATGTTTACCTCGAGAAACGTGAAGCGAAAGCCATATATTGACAAGAAAAGTTCATTTATAGTCACTCATTCCTTTGAAATCGTTATTATTGGTTTTAAATGGATTTATAATCTCATTATTGATTTTAAGTTCAATTTTCTTACAATTTTGTTTAAAACAGAATATAATTGAATGTTTGCCTCGAGAAACATGACGCGAAAGCCATCCATTGACAACAAAAGTTTATTTATAGTCACTCATGCCTTCGGAAGCCTTATTACCCACTTTAAATAGTTTTATAGTCTCATTCTTGATTTTAAGTTGAATATTCTTACATTTTTTGTTAAAATAGATTATAATTGAATGTTAGCCTCGGGAAACGTGAAGCGAAACCCATTTATTGACAAGAACAGTTCATTTAAAGTCACTCATTCCTTTGAAAGCGTTATTATTGGTTTTAAATGGATTTATAATCTCATTATTGAATTTAAGTTCAATTTTCTTACAATTTTTGTTCAAACAGAATATAATTGAATGTTTGCCTCAAGAAACGTGACGCGAAAGCCATCCATTGACAAGGAAAGTTTAGTTATAGTCACTCATGCCTTCGGAAGCCTTATTAATCTCTTTAAATGCTTTTATAGTCTCATTATTGATTTTAAGTTGAATATTCTTACATTTTTGGTTAACAAAGTTTGTAATTGAATGTTTCCCTCGGGAAACGTGAAGCGAAAGCCATCTATTGAATAGAAAAGTTCATTTAAAGTCACTCATTCCTTTGAAAGCGTTATTATTGGTTTTAAATGGATTTATAATCTCATTATGGATTTTAAGTTCAATTTTCTTATAATTTTGGTTAAAACAGAATATAATTGAATGTTTACCTCGAGAAACGTGAAGCGAAAGCCATATATTGACAAGAAAAGTTCATTTATAGTCACTCATTCCTTTGAAAGCGTTATTATTGGTTTTAAATGGATTTATAATCTCAGTATGGATTTTAAGTTCAGTTTTCTTATAATTTTGGTTAAAACAGATTATAATTGAATGTTTACCTCGAGAAACGTGAAGCGAAAGCCATATATTGACAAGAAAAGTTCATTTATAGTCACTCATTCCTTTGAAATCGTTCTTATTGGTTTTAAATGGATTTATAATCTCATTATGGATTTTAAGTTCAATTTTCTTATAATTTTGGTTAAAACAGAATATAATTGAATGTTTTACCTCGAGAAACGTGAAGCGAAAGCCATATATTGACAAGAAAAGTTCATTTATAGTCACTCATTCCTTTGAAATCGTTATTATTGGTTTTAAATGGATTTATAATCTCATTATTGATTTTAAGTTCAATTTTCTTACAATTTTGTTTAAAACAGAATATAATTGAATGTTTGCCTCGAGAAACATGACGCGAAAGCCATCCATTGACAACAAAAGTTTATTTATAGTCACTCATGTCTTCGGAAGCCTTATTTCCCACTTTAAATAGTTTTATAGTCTCATTCTTGATTTTAAGTTGAATATTCTTACATTTTTTGTTAAAACAGAATATAATTGAATGTTAGCCTCGGGAAACGTGAAGCGAAACCCATCTATTGACAAGAAAAGTTCATTTAAAGTCACTCATTCCTTTGAAAGCGTTATTATTGGTTTTAAATGGATTTATAATCTCATTATTGAATTTAAGTTCAATTTTCTGACAATTTTTGTTAAAACAGAATATAATTGATTGTTGGCCTCAAGAAACGTGACGCGAAAGCCATCCATTGACAAGGAAAGTTTACTAATAGTCACTCATGCCTTCGGAAGCCTTATTAAACTCTTTAAATGCTTTTATAGTCTCATTATTGATTTTAAGTTGAATATTCTTACATTTTTGGTTAACAAAGTTTGTAATTGAATGTTTCCCTCGGGAAACGTGAAGCGAAAGCCATCTATTGACATGAAAAGTTCATTTATAGTCACTCATTCCTTTGAAATCGTTATTAATAGTTTTAAATGGATTTATAATCTCATTATTGATTTTAAGTTCAATTTTCTTACAATTTTGTTTAAAACAGAATATAATTGAATGTTTGCCTCGAGAAACATGACGCGAAAGCCATCCATTAACAACAAAAGTTTATTTATAGTCACTCATGCGATTCGGAAGCCTTATTACTCGCTTAAAATAGTTTTATAGTCTCATTGTTGATTTTAAGTTGAATATTCTTACATTTTTTGTTAACAAAGTTTGTAATTGATTGTTTGGCTCGGAAAACGTGAAGCGAAACCCATCTATTGACAAGAAAAGTTCATTTATAGTCACTCATTCCTTTGAAAGCGTTATTATTGGTTTTAAATGGATTTATAATCTCATTATTGATTTTAAGTTCAATTTTCTTAATATTTTGGTTAAAACAGAATATAATTGAATGTTTGCGTCGAAAAACGTGACGCGAAAGCCATCCATTGACAAGGAAAGTTTAGTTATAGTCACTCATGCCTTCGGAAGCCTTATTAATCGCTTTAAATGCTTTTATAGTCTCATTATTGATTTTAAGTTGAATATTCTTATATTTTTGGTTAACAAAGATTGTAATTGAATGTTTGCCTCGAGAAACGTGCAGCGAAAGCCATCTATTGACAAGAAAAGTTCATTTATAGTCACTCATTCCTTTGAAAGCGTTATTATTGGTTTCAAATGGATTTATAATCGCATTATTGATTTTTAGTTCAATTTTCTTACAATTTTGTTTAAAACAGAATATAATTGAATGTTTACCTCGAGAAACGTGAAGCGAAAGCCATATATTGACAAGAAAAGTTCATTTATAGTCACTCATTCCTTTGAAATCGTTATTATTGGTTTCAAATGGATTTATAATCTCATTATTGATTTTAAGTTCAATTTTCTTACAATTTTTTTTAAAACAGAATATAATTGAATGTTTGCCTCGAGAAACATGACGCGAAAGCCATCCATTGACAACAAAAGTTTATTTATAGTCACTCATGCCTTCGGAAGCCTTATTTCCCACTTTAAATAGTTTTATAGTCTCATTCTTGATTTTAAGTTGAATATTCTTACATTTTTTGTTAAAACAGAATATAATTGAATGTTAGCCTCGGGAAACGTGAAGCGAAACCCATCTATTGACAAGAAAAGTTCATTTAAAGTCACTCATTCCTTTGAAAGCGTTATTATTGGTTTTAAATGGATTTATAATCTCATTATTGAATTTAAGTTCAATTTTCTGACAATTTTTGTTAAAACAGAATATAATTGATTGTTGGCCTCAAGAAACGTGACGCGAAAGCCATCCATTGACAAGGAAAGTTTACTAATAGTCACTCATGCCTTCGGAAGCCTTATTAAACTCTTTAAATGCTTTTATAGTCTCATTATTGATTTTAAGTTGAATATTCTTACATTTTTGGTTAACAAAGTTTGTAATTGAATGTTTCCCTCGGGAAACGTGAAGCGAAAGCCATCTATTGACATGAAAAGTTCATTTATAGTCACTCATTTCTTTGAAATCGTTATTAATAGTTTTAAATGGATTTATAATCTCATTATTGATTTTAAGTTCAATTTTCTTACAATTTTGTTTAAAACAGAATATAATTGAATGTTTGCCTCGAGAAACATGACGCGAAAGCCATCCATTAACAACAAAAGTTTATTTATAGTCACTCATGCGATTCGGAAGCCTTATTACTCGCTTAAAATAGTTTTATAGTCTCATTGTTGATTTTAAGTTGAATATTCTTACATTTTTTGTTAACAAAGTTTGTAATTGATTGTTTGGCTCGGAAAACGTGAAGCGAAACCCATCTATTGACAAGAAAAGTTCATTTATAGTCACTCATTCCTTTGAAAGCGTTATTATTGGTTTTAAATGGATTTATAATCTCATTATTGATTTTAAGTTCAATTTTCTTAATATTTTGGTTAAAACAGAATATAATTGAATGTTTGCGTCGAAAAACGTGACGCGAAAGCCATCCATTGACAAGGAAAGTTTAGTTATAGTCACTCATGCCTTCGGAAGCCTTATTAATCGCTTTAAATGCTTTTATAGTCTCATTATTGATTTTAAGTTGAATATTCTTATATTTTTGGTTAACAAAGATTGTAATTGAATGTTTGCCTCGAGAAACGTGCAGCGAAAGCCATCTATTGACAAGAAAAGTTCATTTGTAGTCACTCATTCCTTTGAAAGCGTTATTATTGGTTTCAAATGGATTTATAATCTCATTATTGATTTTTAGTTCAATTTTCTTACAATTTTGTTTAAAACAGAATATAATTGAATGTTTACCTCGAGAAACGTGAAGCGAAAACCATATATTGACAAGAAAAGTTCATTTATAGTCACTCATTCCTTTCAAATCGTTATTATTGGTTTCAAATGGATTTATAATCTCATTATTGATTTTAAGTTCAATTTTCTTACAATTTTTTTTAAAACAGAATATAATTGAATGTTTGCCTCGAGAAACATGACGCGAAAGCCATCCATTGACAACAAAAGTTTATTTATAGTCACTCATGCCTTCGGAAGCCTTATTTCCCACTTTAAATAGTTTTATAGTCTCATTCTTGATTTTAAGTTGAATATTCTTACATTTTTTGTTAAAACAGAATATAATTGAATGTTAGCCTCGGGAAACGTGAAGCGAAACCCATCTATTGACAAGAAAAGTTCATTTAAAGTCACTCATTCCTTTGAAAGCGTTATTATTGGTTTTAAATTGATTTATAATCTCATTATTGAATTTAAGTTCAATTTTCTGACAATTTTTGTTAAAACAGAATAGAATTGATTGTTTGCCTCAAGAAACGTGACGCGAAAGCCATCCATTGACAAGGAAAGTTTAGTTATAGTCACTCATGCCTTCGGAAGCCTTATTAATCTCTTTAAATGCTTTTATAGTCTCATTATTGATTTTAAGTTGAATATTCTTACATTTTTGGTTAACAAAGTTTGTAATTGAATGTTTCCCTCGGGAAACGTGAAGCGAAAGCCATCTATTGACATAAAAAGTTCATTTATAGTCACTCATTCCTTTGAAATCGTTATTAATAGTTTTAAATGGATTTATAATCTCATTATTGATTTTAAGTTCAATTTTCTTACAATTTTGTTTAAAACAGAATATAATTGAATGTTTGCCTCGAGAAACATGACGCGAAAGCCATCCATTAACAACAAAAGTTTATTTATAGTCACTCATGCGATTCGAAAGCCTTATTACTCGCTTAAAATAGTTTTATAGTCTCATTGTTGATTTTAAGTTGAATATTCTTACATTTTTTGTTAACAAAGTTTGTAATTGATTGTTTGGCTCGGGAAACGTGAAACGAAAGCCATCTACTGACAAGAAAAGTTCATTTATAGTCACTCATTCCTTTGAAAGCGTTATTATTGGTTTTAAATGGATTTATAATATCATTATTGATTTTAAGTTCAATTTTCTTAATATTTTGGTTAAAACAGAATATAATTGAATGTTTGCGTCGAAAAACGTGACGCGAAAGCCATCCATTGACAAGGAAAGTTTAGTTATAGTCACTCATGCCTTCGGAAGCCTTATTAATCGCTTTAAATGCTTTTATAGTCTCATTATTGATTTTAAGTTGAATATTCTTATATTTTTGGTTAACAAAGATTGTAATTGAATGTTTGCCTCGAGAAACGTGCAGCGAAAGCCATCTATTGACAAGAAAAGTTCATTTATAGTCACTCATTCCTTTGAAAGCGTTATTATTGGTTTTAAATGGATTTATAATCTCATTGTTGATTTTTAGTTCAATTTTCTTACAATTTTGTTTAAAACAGAATATAATTGAATGTTTTCCTCGAGAAACATGACGCGAAAACCATCCATTGACAACAAAAGTTTATTTATAGTCACTCATGCCTTCGGAAGCCTTATTACCAGCTTTAAATAGTTTTATAGTCTCATTATTGATTTTAAGTTGAATATTCTTACATTTTTGGTTAAAACAGATTATAATTGAATGTTAGCCTCGGGAAACGTGAAGCGAAACCCATCTATTGACAAGAAAAGTTCATTTAAAGTCACTCATTCCTTTGAAAGCATTATTATTGGTTTTAAATGGATTTATAATCTCATTTTGGATTTTAAGTTCAATTTTCTTATAATTTCGGTTAAAACAGAATATAATTGAATGTTTACCTCGAGAAACGTGAAGCGAAAGCCATACATTGACAAGAAAAGTTCATTTATAGTCACTCATTCCTTTGAAAGCGTTATTATTGGTTTTAAATGGATTTATAATCTCAGTCTGGATTTTAAGTTCAATTTTCTTATAATTTTGGTTAAAACAGATTATAATTGAATGTTTACCTCGAGAAACGTGAAGCGAAAGCCATATATTGACAAGAAAAGTTCATTTATAGTCACTCATTTTTTTGAAATCGTTCTTATTGGTTTTAAATGGATTTATAATCTCATTATGGATTTTAAGTTCAATTTTCTTATAATTTTGGTTAAAACAGAATATAATTGAATGTTTACCTCGAGAAACGTGAAGCGAAAGCCATATATTGACAAGAAAAGTTCATTTATAGTCACTCATTCCTTTGAAATCGTTATTATTGATTTTAAATGGATTTATAATCTCATTATTGATTTTAAGTTCAATTTTCTTACAATTTTGTTTAAAACAGAATATAATTGAATGTTTGCCTCGAGAAACATGACGCGAAAGCCATCCATTGACAACAAAAGTTTATTTATAGTCACTCATGCCTTCGGAAGCCTTAGTACCCACTTTAAATAGTTTTATAGTCTCATTCTTGATTTTAAGTTGAATATTCTTACATTTTTTGTTAAAACAGATTATAATTGAATGTTAGCCTCGGGAAACGTGAAGCGAAACCCATCTATTAACAAGAAAAGTTCATTTAAAGTCACTCATTCCTTTGAAAGCGTTATTATTGGTTTTAAATGGATTTATAATCTCATTATTGAATTTAAGTTCAATTTTCTTACAATTTTTGTTAAAACAGAATATAATTGAATGTTTGCCTCAAGAAACGTGACGCGAACGCCATCCATTGACAAGGAAAGTTTAGTTATAGTCACTCATGCCTTCGGAAGCCTTATTAATCGCTTTAAATGCTTTTATAGTCTCATTATTGATTTTAAGTTGAATATTCTTACATTTTTGGTTAAGAAAGTTTGTAATTGAATGTTTCCCTCGGGAAACGTGAAGCGAAAGCCATCTATTGACATGAAAAGTTCATTTATAGTCACTCATTCCTTTGAAATCGTTATTAATGGTTTTAAATGCATTTATAATCTCATTATTGATTTTAAGTTCAATTTTCTTACAATTTTGTTTAAAACAGAATATAATTGAATGTTTGCCTCGAGAAACATGACGCGAAAACCATCCATTAACAACAAAAGTTTATTTATAGTCACTCATGCAATTCGGAAGCCTTATTACTCGCTTAAAATAGTTTTATAGTCTCATTGTTGATTTTAAGTTGAATATTCTTACATTTTTTGTTAACAAAGTTTGTAATTGATTGTTTGGCTCGGGAAACGTGAAACGAAAGCCATCTATTGACAAGAAAAGTTCATTTATAGTCACTCATTCCTTTGAAAGCGTTATTATTGGTTTTAAATGGATTTATAATCTCATTATTGATTTTAAGTTCAATTTTCTTAATATTTTGGTTAAAACAGAATATAATTGAATGTTTGCCTCAAGAAACGTGACGCGAACGCCATCCATTGACAAGGAAAGTTTAGTTATAGTCACTCATGCCTTCGGAAGCCTTATTAATCGCTTTAAATGCTTTTATAGTCTCATTATTGATTTTAAGTTGAATATTCTTATATTTTTGGTTAACAAAGATTGTAATTGAATGTTTGCCTCGAGAAACGTGCAGCGAAAGCCATCTATTGACAAGAAAAGTTCATTTATAGTCACTCATTCCTTTGAAAGCGTTATTATTGGTTTTAAATGGATTTATAATCTCATTGTTGATTTTTAGTTCAATTTTCTTACAATTTTGTTTAAAACAGAATATAATTGAATGTTTTCCTCGAGAAACATGACGCGAAAACCATCCATTGACAACAAAAGTTTATTTATAGTCACTCATGCCTTCGGAAGCCTTATTACCAGCTTTAAATAGTTTTATAGTCTCATTATTGATTTTAAGTTGAATATTCTTACATTTTTGGTTAAAACAGATTATAATTGAATGTTAGCCTCGGGAAACGTGAAGCGAAACCCATCTATTGACAAGAAAAGTTCATTTAAAGTCACTCATTCCTTTGAATGCATTATTATTGGTTTTAAATGGATTTATAATCTCATTTTGGATTTTAAGTTCAATTTTCTTATAATTTTGGTTAAAACAGAATATAATTGAATGTTTACCTCGAGAAACGTGAAGCGAAAGCCATATATTGACAAGAAGAGTTCATTTATAGTCACTCATTCCTTTGAAATCGTTATTATTGGTTTTAAATGGATTTATAATCTCATTATTGATTTTAAGTTCAATTTTCTTACAATTTTGTTTAAAACAGAATATAATTGAATGTTTGCCTCGAGAAACATGACGCGAAAGCCATCCATTGACAACAAAAGTTTATTTATAGTCACTCATGCCTTCGGAAGCCTTATTACCCGCTTTAAATAGTTTTATAGTCTCATTATTGATTTTAAGTTGAATATTCTTACATTTTTGGTTAAAACAGATTAAAATTGAATGTTAGCCTCGGGAAACGTGAAGCGAAACCCATCTATTGACAAGAAAAGTTTATTTAAAGTCACTCATTCCTTTGAAAGTGTTATTATTGGTTTTAAATGTATTTATAATCTCA
The DNA here is from genome assembly GCF_053813885.1 of Theobroma cacao. Lineage (NCBI taxonomy): Eukaryota > Viridiplantae > Streptophyta > Magnoliopsida > Malvales > Malvaceae > Theobroma > Theobroma cacao. The sequence continues at coordinate 22,260,368 of NC_142647.1, forward strand.
TTATTGATTTTAAGTTCAATTTTCTTACAATTTTGGTTAAAACAGAATATAATTGAATGTTTACCTCCAGAAACGTGACGCAAAAACCATCCATTAACAAGGAAAGTTTAGTTATAGTCACTCAAGCCTTCGGAAGCCTTATTAATCGCTTTAAATGCTTTTATAGTCTCATTATTGATTTTAAGTTGAATATTCTTACATTTTTGGTTAAGAAAGATTGTAATTGAATGTTTGCCTCGAGAAACGTAAAGCGAAAGCCATCTATTGACAAGAAAAGTTCATTTATAGTCACTCATTCTTTTGAAAGCGTTATTATTGGTTTTAAATGGATTTATAATCTCATTATTGATTTTAAGTTCAATTTTCTTACAATTTTGTTTAAAACAGAATATAATTGAATGTTTGCCTCGAGAAACATTACGCGAAAGCCATCCATTGACAACAAAAGTTTATTTATAGTCACTCATGCCATTCGGAAGCCTTATTACTCGCTTAAAATAGTTTTATAGTCTCATTGTTGATTTTAAGTTGAATATTCTCACATTTTTGGTTAACAAAGTTTGTAATTGAATGTTTGCCTCGGGAAACTTGAAGCGAAAGCCATCTATTGACAAGAAAAGTTCATTTATAGTCACTCATTCCTTTGAACGCGTTATTATTGGTTTTAAATGGATTTATAATCTCATTGTTGATTTTTAGTTCAATTTTCTTACAATTTTGTTTAAAACAGAATATAATTGAATGTTTTCCTCGAGAAATATGACGCGAAAACCATCCATTGACAACAAAAGTTTATTTATAGTCACTCATGCCTTCGAAAGCCTTATTACCAGCTTTAAATAGTTTTATTGTCTCATTATTGATTTTAAGTTTAATATTCTTACATTTTTGGTTAAAACAGATTATAATTGAATGTTAGCCTCGGGAAACGTGAAGCGAAACCCATCTATTGACAAGAAAAGCTCATTTAAAGTCACTCATTCCTTTGAAAGCATTATTATTGGTTTTAAAAGGATTTATAATCTCATTTTGGATTTTAAGTTCAATTTTCTTATAATTTTGGTTAAAACAGAATATAATTGAATGTTTACCTCAAGAAACGTGAAGCGAAAGCCATATATTGACAAGAAGAGTTCATTTATAGTCACTCATTCCTTTGAAATCGTTATTTTTGGTTTTAAATGGATTTATAATCTCATTATTGATTTTAAGTTCAATTTTCTTACAATTTTGTTTAAAACAGAATATAATTGAATGTTTGCCTCGAGAAACATGACGCGAAAGCCATCCATTGATAACAAAACTTTATTTATAGTCACTCATGCCTTCGGAAGCCTTATTACCCGCTTTAAATAGTTTTATAGTCTCATTATTGATTTTAAGTTGAATATTCTTACATTTTTGGTTAAAACAGATTATAATTGAATGTTAGCCTCGGGAAACGTAAAGCGAAACCCATCTATTGACAAGAAAAGTTCATTTAAAGTCACTCATTCCTTTGAAAGCGTTATTATTGGTTTTAAATGGATTTATAATCTCATTATTGAATTTAAGTTCAATTTTCTTACAATTTTTGTTAAAACAGAATATAATTGAATGTTTGCCTCAAGAAACGTGACGCGGAAGCCATCCATTGATAAGGAAAGTTTAGTTATAGTCACTCATGCCTTCGGAAGCCTTATTAATCGCTTTAAATGCTTTTATAGTCTCATTATTGATTTTAAGGTGAATATTCTTATATTTTTGGTTAACAAAGATTGTAATTGAATGTTTGCCTCGAGAAACGTGCAGCGAAAGCCATCTATTGACAAGAAAAGTTCATTTATAGTCACTCATTCCTTTGAAAGCGTTATTATTGGTTTTAAATGGATTTATAATCTCATTATTGATTTTTAGTTCAATTTTCTTACAATTTTGTTTAAAACAGAATATAATTGAATGTTTGCCTCGAGAAACATGACGCGAAAGCCATCCATTGACAACAAAAGTTTATTTATAGTCACTCATGCCTTCGGAAGCCTTATTACCCGATTTAAATAGTTTTATAGTCTCATTATTGATTTTAAGTTGAATATTCTTACATTTTTGGTTAAAACAGATTATAATTGAATGTTAGCCTCGGGAAACGTGAAGCGAAACCCATCTATTGACAAGAAAAGTTTATTTAAAGTCACTCATTCCTTTAAAAGTGTTATTATTGGTTTTAAATGTATTTATAATCTCATTATTGATTTTAAGTTCAATTTTCTTACAATTTTGGTTAAAACAGAATATAATTGAATGTTTACCTCAAGAAACGTGACGCAAAAACCATCCATTGACAAGGAAAGTTTAGTTATAGTCACTCATGCCTTCGGAAGCCTTATTAATCGCTTTAAATGCTTTTATAGTCTCATTATTGATTTTAAGTTGAATATTCTTACATTTTTGGTTAAGAAAGATTGTAATTGAATGTTTGCCTCGAGAAACGTGAAGCGAAAGCCATCTATTGACAAGAAAAGTTCATTTATAGTCACTCATTCCTTTGAAAGTGTTATTATTGGTTTTAAATGGATTTATAATCTCATTATTGATTTTAAGTTCAATTTTCTTACAATTTTGTTTCAAACAGAATATAATAGAATGTTTGCCTCGAGAAACATGACGCGAAAGCCATCCATTGACAATAAAAGTTTATTTATAGTCACTCATGCCATTCGGAAGCCTTATTACTCGCTTAAAATAGTTTTATAGTCTCATTGTTGATTTTAAGTTGAATATTCTTACATTTTTGGTTAACAAAGCTTGTAATTGAATGTTTGCCTCGGGAAACGTGAAGCGAAACCCATCTATTGACAAGAAAAGTTCATTTATAGTCACTCATTCCTTTGAAAGCGTTATTATTGGTTTTAAATGGATTTATAATCTCATTGTTGATTTTTAGTTCAATTTTCTTACAATTTTGTTTAAAACAGAATATAATTGAATGTTTTCCTCGAGAAACATGACGCGAAAACCATCCATTGACAACAAAAGTTTATTTATAGTCACTCATGCCTTCGGAAGCCTTATTACCAGCTTTAAATAGTTTTATAGTCTCATTATTGATTTTAAGTTGAATATTCTTACATTTTTGGTTAAAACAGATTATAATTGAATGTTAGCCTCGGGAAACGTGAAGCGAAACCCATCTATTGACAAGAAAAGTTCATTTAAAGTCACTCATTCCTTTGAATGCATTATTATTGGTTTTAAATGGATTTATAATCTCATTTTGGATTTTAAGTTCAATTTTCTTATAATTTTGGTTAAAACAGAATATAATTGAATGTTTACCTCGAGAAACGTGAAGCGAAAGCCATATATTGACAAGAAGAGTTCATTTATAGTCACTCATTCCTTTGAAATCGTTATTATTGGTTTTAAATGGATTTATAATCTCATTATTGATTTTAAGTTCAATTTTCTTACAATTTTGTTTAAAACAGAATATAATTGAATGTTTGCCTCGAGAAACATGACGCGAAAACCATCCATTAACAACAAAAGTTTATTTATAGTCACTCATGCAATTCGGAAGCCTTATTACTCGCTTAAAATAGTTTTATAGTCTCATTGTTGATTTTAAGTTGAATATTCTTACATTTTTTGTTAACAAAGTTTGTAATTGATTGTTTGGCTCGGGAAACGTGAAACGAAAGCCATCTATTGACAAGAAAAGTTCATTTATAGTCACTCATTCCTTTGAAAGCGTTATTATTGGTTTTAAATGGATTTATAATCTCATTATTGATTTTAAGTTCAATTTTCTTAATATTTTGGTTAAAACAGAATATAATTGAATGTTTGCCTCAAGAAACGTGACGCGAACGCCATCCATTGACAAGGAAAGTTTAGTTATAGTCACTCATGCCTTCGGAAGCCTTATTAATCGCTTTAAATGCTTTTATAGTCTCATTATTGATTTTAAGTTGAATATTCTTATATTTTTGGTTAACAAAGATTGTAATTGAATGTTTGCCTCGAGAAACGTGCAGCGAAAGCCATCTATTGACAAGAAAAGTTCATTTATAGTCACTCATTCCTTTGAAAGCGTTATTATTGGTTTTAAATGGATTTATAATCTCATTGTTGATTTTTAGTTCAATTTTCTTACAATTTTGTTTAAAACAGAATATAATTGAATGTTTTCCTCGAGAAACATGACGCGAAAACCATCCATTGACAACAAAAGTTTATTTATAGTCACTCATGCCTTCGGAAGCCTTATTACCAGCTTTAAATAGTTTTATAGTCTCATTATTGATTTTAAGTTGAATATTCTTACATTTTTGGTTAAAACAGATTATAATTGAATGTTAGCCTCGGGAAACGTGAAGCGAAACCCATCTATTGACAAGAAAAGTTCATTTAAAGTCACTCATTCCTTTGAATGCATTATTATTGGTTTTAAATGGATTTATAATCTCATTTTTGATTTTAAGTTCAATTTTCTTATAATTTTGGTTAAAACAGAATATAATTGAATGTTTACCTCGAGAAACGTGAAACGAAAGCCATATATTGACAAGAAGAGTTCATTTATAGTCACTCATTCCTTTGAAATCGTTATTATTGGTTTTAAATGGATTTATAATCTCATTATTGATTTTAAGTTCAATTTTCTTACAATTTTGTTTAAAACAGAATATAATTGAATGTTTGCCTCGAGAAACATGACGCGAAAGCCATCCATTGACAACAAAAGTTTATTTATAGTCACTCATGCCTTCGGAAGCCTTATTACCCGCTTTAAATAGTTTTATAGTCTCATTATTGATTTTAAGTTGAATATTCTTACATTTTTGGTTAAAACAGATTAAAATTGAATGTTAGCCTCGGGAAACGTGAAGCGAAACCCATCTATTGACAAGAAAAGTTTATTTAAAGTCACTCATTCCTTTGAAAGTGTTATTATTGGTTTTAAATGTATTTATAATCTCATTATTGATTTTAAGTTCAATTTTCTTACAATTTTGGTTAAAACAGAATATAATTGAATGTTTACCTCCAGAAACGTGACGCAAAAACCATCCATTAACAAGGAAAGTTTAGTTATAGTCACTCAAGCCTTCGGAAGCCTTATTAATCGCTTTAAATGCTTTTATAGTCTCATTATTGATTTTAAGTTGAATATTCTTACATTTTTGGTTAAGAAAGATTGTAATTGAATGTTTGCCTCGAGAAACGTAAAGCGAAAGCCATCTATTGACAAGAAAAGTTCATTTATAGTCACTCATTCTTTTGAAAGCGTTATTATTGGTTTTAAATGGATTTATAATCTCATTATTGATTTTAAGTTCAATTTTCTTACAATTTTGTTTAAAACAGAATATAATTGAATGTTTGCCTCGAGAAACATTACGCGAAAGCCATCCATTGACAACAAAAGTTTATTTATAGTCACTCATGCCATTCGGAAGCCTTATTACTCGCTTAAAATAGTTTTATAGTCTTATTGTTGATTTTAAGTTGAATATTCTCACATTTTTGGTTAACAAAGTTTGTAATTGAATGTTTGCCTCGGGAAACTTGAAGCGAAAGCCATCTATTGACAAGAAAAGTTCATTTATAGTCACTCATTCCTTTGAACGCGTTATTATTGGTTTTAAATGGATTTATAATCTCATTGTTGATTTTTAGTTCAATTTTCTTACAATTTTGTTTAAAACAGAATATAATTGAATGTTTTCCTCGAGAAATATGACGCGAAAACCATCCATTGACAACAAAAGTTTATTTATAGTCACTCATGCCTTCGGAAGCCTTATTACCAGCTTTAAATAGTTTTATTGTCTCATTATTGATTTTAAGTTTAATATTCTTACATTTTTGGTTAAAACAGATTATAATTGAATGTTAGCCTCGGGAAACGTGAAGCGAAACCCATCTATTGACAAGAAAAGCTCATTTAAAGTCACTCATTCCTTTGAAAGCATTATTATTGGTTTTAAAAGGATTTATAATCTCATTTTGGATTTTAAGTTCAATTTTCTTATAATTTTGGTTAAAACAGAATATAATTGAATGTTTACCTCAAGAAACGTGAAGCGAAAGCCATATATTGACAAGAAGAGTTCATTTATAGTCACTCATTCCTTTGAAATCGTTATTTTTGGTTTTAAATGGATTTATAATCTCATTATTGATTTTAAGTTCAATTTTCTTACAATTTTGTTTAAAACAGAATATAATTGAATGTTTGCCTCGAGAAACATGACGCGAAAGCCATCCATTGATAACAAAACTTTATTTATAGTCACTCATGCCTTCGGAAGCCTTATTACCCGCTTTAAATAGTTTTATAGTCTCATTATTGATTTTAAGTTGAATATTCTTACATTTTTGGTTAAAACAGATTATAATTGAATGTTAGCCTCGGGAAACGTAAAGCGAAACCCATCTATTGACAAGAAAAGTTCATTTAAAGTCACTCATTCCTTTGAAAGCGTTATTATTGGTTTTAAATGGATTTATAATCTCATTATTGAATTTAAGTTCAATTTTCTTACAATTTTTGTTAAAACAGAATATAATTGAATGTTTGCCTCAAGAAACGTGACGCGGAAGCCATCCATTGATAAGGAAAGTTTAGTTATAGTCACTCATGCCTTCGGAAGCCTTATTAATCGCTTTAAATGCTTTTATAGTCTCATTATTGATTTTAAGGTGAATATTCTTATATTTTTGGTTAACAAAGATTGTAATTGAATGTTTGCCTCGAGAAACGTGCAGCGAAAGCCATCTATTGACAAGAAAAGTTCATTTATAGTCACTCATTCCTTTGAAAGCGTTATTATTGGTTTTAAATGGATTTATAATCTCATTATTGATTTTTAGTTCAATTTTCTTACAATTTTGTTTAAAACAGAATATAATTGAATGTTTGCCTCGAGAAACATGACGCGAAAGCCATCCATTGACAACAAAAGTTTATTTATAGTCACTCATGCCTTCGGAAGCCTTATTACCCGATTTAAATAGTTTTATAGTCTCATTATTGATTTTAAGTTGAATATTCTTACATTTTTGGTTAAAACAGATTATAATTGAATGTTAGCCTCGGGAAACGTGAAGCGAAACCCATCTATTGACAAGAAAAGTTTATTTAAAGTCACTCATTCCTTTAAAAGTGTTATTATTGGTTTTAAATGTATTTATAATCTCATTATTGATTTTAAGTTCAATTTTCTTACAATTTTGGTTAAAACAGAATATAATTGAATGTTTACCTCAAGAAACGTGACGCAAAAACCATCCATTGACAAGGAAAGTTTAGTTATAGTCACTCATGCCTTCGGAAGCCTTATTAATCGCTTTAAATGCTTTTATAGTCTCATTATTGATTTTAAGTTGAATATTCTTACATTTTTGGTTAAGAAAGATTGTAATTGAATGTTTGCCTCGAGAAACGTGAAGCGAAAGCCATCTATTGACAAGAAAAGTTCATTTATAGTCACTCATTCCTTTGAAAGTGTTATTATTGGTTTTAAATGGATTTATAATCTCATTATTGATTTTAAGTTCAATTTTCTTACACTTTTGTTTCAAACAGAATATAATAGAATGTTTGCCTCGAGAAACATGACGCGAAAGCCATCCATTGACAATAAAAGTTTATTTATAGTCACTCATGCCATTCGGAAGCCTTATTACTCGCTTAAAATAGTTTTATAGTCTCATTGTTGATTTTAAGTTGAATATTCTTACATTTTTGGTTAACAAAGCTTGTAATTGAATGTTTGCCTCGGGAAACGTGAAGCGAAACCCATCTATTGACAAGAAAAGTTCATTTATAGTCACTCATTCCTTTGAAAGCGTTATTATTGGTTTTAAATGGATTTATAATCTCATTATGGATTTTAAGTTCAATTTTCTTATAATTTTGGTTAAAACAGAATATAAATGAATGTTTACCTCGAGAAACGTGAAGCGAAAGCCATATATTGACAAGAAAAGTTCATTTATAGTCACTCATTCCTTTGAAATCGTTCTTATTGGTTTTAAATGGATTTATAATCTCATTATGGATTTTAAGTTCAATTTTCTTATAATTTTGGTTAAAACAGAATATAATTGAATGTTTACCTCGAGAAACGTGAAGCGAAAGCCATATATTGACAAGAAAAGTTCATTTATAGTCACTCATTCCTTTGAAATCGTTATTATTGGTTTTAAATGGATTTATAATCTCATTATTGATTTTAAGTTCAATTTTCTTAAAATTTTGTTTAAAACAGAATATAATTGAATGTTTGCCTCGAGAAACATGACGTGCAAGCCATCCATTGACAACAAAAGTTTATTTATAGTGACTCATGCCTTCGGAAGCCTTATTACCCACTTTAAATAGTTTTATAGTCTCATTCTTGATTTTAAGTTGAATATTCCTACATTTTTTGTTAAAACAGATTATAATTGAATGTTAGCCTCGTGAAACGTGAAGCGAAACCTATCTATTGACAAGAAAAGTTCATTTAAAGTCACTCATTCCTTTGAAAGCGTTATTATTGGTTTTAAATAGATTTATAATCTCATTATGGATTTTAAGTTCAATTTTCTTATAATTTTTGTTAAAACAGATTATAATTGAATGTTTACCTCGAGAAACGTGAAGCGAAAGCCATATATTGACAAGAAAAGTTCATTTATAGTCACTCATTCCTTTGAAATCGTTCTTATTGGTTTTAAATGGATTTATAATCTCATTATGGATTTTAAGTTCAATTTTCTTATAATTTTGGTTAAAACAGAATATAATTGAATGTTTACCTCGAGAAACGTGAAGCGAAAGCCATATATTGACAAGAAAAGTTCATTTATAGTCACTCATTCCTTTGAAATCGTTATTATTGGTTTTAAATGGATTTATAATCTCATTATTGATTTTAAGTTCAATTTTCTTACAATTTTGTTTAAAACAGAATATAATTGAATGTTTGCCTCGAGAAACATGACGCGAAAGCCATCCATTGACAACAAAAGTTTATTTATAGTCACTCATGCCTTCGGAAGCCTTATTACCCACTTTAAATAGTTTTATAGTCTCATTCTTGATTTTAAGTTGAATATTCTTACATTTTTTGTTAAAATAGATTATAATTGAATGTTAGCCTCGGGAAACGTGAAGCGAAACCCATTTATTGACAAGAAAAGTTCATTTAAAGTCACTCATTCCTTTGAAAGCATTATTATTGGTTTTAAATGGATTTATAATCTCATTATTGAATTTAAGTTCAATTTTCTTACAATTTTTGTTAAAACAGAATATAATTGAATGTTTGCCTCAAGAAACGTGACGCGAAAGCCATCCATTGACAAGGAAAGTTTAGTTATAGTCACTCATGCCTTCGGAAGCCTTATTAATCTCTTTAAATGCTTTTATAGTCTCATTATTGATTTTAAGTTGAATATTCTTACATTTTTGGTTAACAAAGTTTGTAATTGAATGTTTCCCTCGGGAAACGTGAAGCGAAAGCCATCTATTGACAAGAAAAGTTCATTTAAAGTCACTCATTCCTTTGAAAGCGTTATTATTGGTTTTAAATGTATTTATAATCTCATTATGGATTTTAAGTTCAATTTTCTTATAATTTTGGTTAAAACAGAATATAATTGAATGTTTACCTCGAGAAACGTGAAGCGAAAGCCATATATTGACAAGAAAAGTTCATTTATAGTCACTCATTCCTTTGAAAGCGTTATTATTGGTTTTAAATGGATTTATAATCTCAGTATGGATTTTAAGTTCAGTTTTCTTATAATTTTGGTTAAAACAGATTATAATTGAATGTTTACCTCGAGAAACGTGAAGCGAAAGCCATATATTGACAAGAAAAGTTCATTTATAGTCACTCATTCCTTTGAAATCGTTCTTGTTGGTTTTAAATGGATTTATAATCTCATTATGGATTTTAAGTTCAATTTTCTTATAATTTTGGTTAAAACAGAATATAATTGAATGTTTTACCTCGAGAAACGTGAAGCGAAAGCCATATATTGACAAAAAAAGTTCATTTTATAGTCACTCATTCCTTTGAAATCGTTATTATTGGTTTTAAATGGATTTATAATCTCATTATTGATTTTAAGTTCAATTTTCTTACAATTTTGTTTAAAACAGAATATAATTGAATGTTTGCCTCGAGAAACATGACGCGAAAGCCATCCATTGACAACAAAAGTTTATTTATAGTCACTCATGTCTTCGGAAGCCTTATTTCCCACTTTAAATAGTTTTATAGTCTCATTCTTGATTTTAAGTTGAATATTCTTACATTTTTTGTTAAAACAGAATATAATTGAATGTTAGCCTCGGGAAACGTGAAGCGAAACCCATCTATTGACAAGAAAAGTTCATTTAAAGTCACTCATTCCTTTGAAAGCGTTATTATTGGTTTTAAATGGATTTATAATCTCATTATTGAATTTAAGTTCAATTTTCTGACAATTTTTGTTAAAACAGAATATAATTGATTGTTGGCCTCAAGAAACGTGACGCGAAAGCCATCCATTGACAAGGAAAGTTTACTAATAGTCACTCATGCCTTCAGAAGCCTTATTAATCGCTTTAAATGCTTTTATAGTCTCATTATTGATTTTAAGTTGAATATTCTTATATTTTTGGTTAACAAAGATTGTAATTGAATGTTTGCCTCGAGAAACGTGCCGCGAAAGCCATCTATTGACAAGAAAAGTTCATTTATAGTCACTCATTCCTTTGAAAGCGTTATTATTGGTTTTAAATGGATTTATAATCTCATTGTTGATTTTTAGTTCAATTTTCTTACAATTTTGTTTAAAATAGAATATAATTGAATGTTTTCCTCGAGAAACATGACGCGAAAACCATCCATTGACAACAAAAGTTTATTTATAGTCACTCATGCCTTCAGAAGCCTTATTACTAGCTTTAAATAGTTTTATAGTCTCATTATTGATTTTAAGTTGAATATTCTTACATTTTTGGTTAAAACAGATTATAATTGAATGTTAGCCTCGAGAAACGTGAAGCGAAACCCATCTATTGACAAGAAAAGTTCATTTAAAGTCACTCATTCCTTTGAAAGCATTATTATTGGTTTTAAATGGATTTATAATCTCATTTTGGATTTTAAGTTCAATTTTCTTATAATTTTGGTTAAAACAGAATATAATTGAATGTTTACCTCGAGAAACGTGAAGCGAAAGCCATATATTGACAAGAAGAGTTCATTTATAGTCACTCATTCCTTTGAAATCGTTATTATTGGTTTTAAATGGATTTATAATCTCATTATTGATTTTAAGTTCAATTTTCTTACAATTTTGTTTAAAACAGAATATAATTGAATGTTTGCCTCGAGAAACATGACGCGAAAGCCATCCATTGACAAGGAAAGTTTAGTTATAGTCACTCATGCCTTCGGAAGCCTTATTAATCGCTTTAAATGCTTTTATAGTCTCATTATTGATTTTAAGTTGAATATTCTTACATTTTTGGTTAAGAAAGATTGTAATTGAATGTTAGCCTCGGGAAACGTGAAGCGAAACCCATCTATTGACAAGAAAAGTTCATTTATAGTCACTCATTCCTTTGAAAGCGTTATTATTGGTTTTAAATGGATTTATAATCTCATTATTGATTTTAAGTTCAATTTTCTTACAATTTTGTTTAAAACAGAATATAATTGAATGTTTGCCTCGAGAAACATGACGCGAAAGCCATCCATTGACAACAAAAGTTTATTTATAGTCACTCATGCCATTCGGAAGCCTTATTACTCGCTTAAAATAGTTTTATAGTCTCATTGTTGATTTTAAGTTGAATATTCTCACATTTTTGGTTAACAAAGTTTGTAATTGAATGTTTGCCTCGGGAAACTTGAAGCGAAAGCCATCTATTGACAAGAAAAGTTCATTTATAGTCACTCATTCCTTTGAAAGCGTTATTATTGGTTTTAAATGGATTTATAATCTCATTATTGATTTTAAGTTCAATTTTCTTACAATTTTGGTTAAAACAGAATATAATTGAATGTTTGCCTCGAGAAACATGACGCGAAAGCCATCCATTGACAAGGCAAGTTGAGTTATAGTCACCCATGCCTTCGGAAGCCTTATTAATCGCTTTAAATGGTTTTATAGTCTCATTATTGATTTTAAGTTGAATATTCTTACATTTTTGGTTAACAAAGATTGTAATTTAATTTTTGCCTCGAGAAACGTGAAGCGAAAGCCATCTATTGACAAGACAAGTTCATTTATAGTCACTCATTCCTTTGAAAGTGTTATTATTGGTTTTAAATGGATTTATAATCTCATTATTGATTTTAAGTTCAATTTTCTTAATATTTTGGTTAAAACAGAATATAATTGAATGTTTGCCTCGAAAAACGTGACGCGAAAGCCATCCATTGACAAGGAAAGTTTAGTTATAGTCACTCATGCCTTCGGAAGCCTTATTAATCGCTTTAAATGCTTTTATAGTCTCATTATTGATTTTAGGGTGAATATTCTTATATTTTTGGTTAACAAAGATTGTAATTGAATGTTTGCCTCGAGAAACGTGCAGCGAAAGCCATCTATTGACAAGAAAAGTTCATTTATAGTCACTCATTCCTTTGAAAGCGTTATTATTGGTTTTAAATGGATTTATAATCTCATTATTGATTTTAAGTTCAATTTTCTTACAATTTTGTTTAAAACAGAATATAATTGAATGTTTGCCTCGAGAAACATGACGCGAAAGCCATCCATTGACAACAAAAGTTTATTTATAGTCACTCATGCCATTCGGAAGCCTTATTACTCGCTTAAAATAGTTTTATAGTCTCATTGTTGATTTTAAGTTGAATATTCTCACATTTTTGGTTAACAAAGTTTGTAATTGAATGTTTGCCTCGGGAAACTTGAAGCGAAAGCCATCTATTGACAAGAAAAGTTCATTTATAGTCAGTCATTCCTTTGAAAGCGTTATTATTGGTTTTAAATGGATTTATAATTTCATTATTGATTTTAAGTTCAATTTTCTTACAATTTTGGTTAAAACAGAATATAATTGAATGTTTGCCTCGAGAAACATGACGCGAAAGCCATTTATTGACAAGGACAGTTGAGTTATAGTCACCCATGCCTTCGGAAGCCTTATTAATCGCTTTAAATGCTTTTATTGTCTCATTATTGATTTTAAGTTGAATATTCTTACATTTTTGGTTAACAAAGATTGTAATTTAATTTTTGCCTCGAGAAACGTGAAGCGAAAGCCATCTATTGACAAGAAAAGTTCATTTATAGTCACTCATTCCTTTGAAAGTGTTATTATTGGTTTTAAATGGATTTATAATCTCATTATTGATTTTAAGTTCAATTTTCTTACAATTTTGTTTCAAACAGAATATAATAGAATGTTTGCCTCGAGAAACATGACGCGAAAGCCATCCATTGACAACAAAAGTTTATTTATAGTCACTCATGCCATTCGGAAGCCTTATTACTCGCTTAAAATAGTTTTATAGTCTCATTGTTGATTTTAAGTTGAATATTCTTACATTTTTGGTTAACAAAGCTTGTAATTGAATGTTTGCCTCGGGAAACGTGAAGCGAAACCCATCTATTGACAAGAAAAGTTCATTTATAGTCACTCATTCCTTTGAAAGAGTTATTATTGGTTTTAAATGGATTTATAATCTCATTATGGATTTTAAGTTCAATTTTCTTATAATTTTGGTTAAAACAGAATATAATTGAATGTTTACCTCGAGAAACGTGAAGCGAAAGCCATATATTGACAAGAAAAGTTCATTTATAGTCACTCATTCCTTTGAAATCGTTCTTATTGGTTTTAAATGGATTTATAATCTCATTATGGATTTTAAGTTCAATTTTCTTATAATTTTGGTTAAAACAGAATATAATTGAATGTTTACCTCGAGAAACGTGAAGCGAAAGCCATATATTGACAAGAAAAGTTCATATATAGTCACTCATTCCTTTGAAATCGTTATTATTGGTTTTAAATGGATTTATAATCTCATTATTGATTTTAAGTTCAATTTTCTTAAAATTTTGTTTAAAACAGAATATAATTGAATGTTTGCCTCGAGAAACATGACGTGCAAGCCATCCATTGACAACAAAAGTTTATTTATAGTCACTCATGCCTTCGGAAGCCTTATTACCCACTTTAAATAGTTTTATAGTCTCATTCTTGATTTTAAGTTGAATATTCTTACATTTTTTGTTAAAACAGATTTTAATTGAATGTTAGCCTCGGGAAACGGGAAGCGAAACCCATCTATTGACAAGAAAAGTTCATTTAAAGTCACTCATTCCTTTGAAAGCGTTATTATTGGTTTTAAATGGATTTATAATCTCATTATTGAATTTAAGTTCAATTTTCTTACAATTTTTGTTAAAACAGAATATAATTGAATGTTTGCCTCAAGAAACGTGATGCGAAAGCCATCCATTGATAAGGAAAGTTTAGTTATAGTCACTCATGCCTTCGGAAGCCTTATTAATCGCTTTAAATGCTTTTATAGTCTCATTATTGATTTTAAGTTGAATATTCTTACATTTTTGGTTAACAAAGATTGTAATTGAATGTTTGCCTCGAGAAACGTGAAGCGAAAGCCATCTATTGATAAGAAAAGTTCATTTATAGTCACTCATTCCTTTGAAAGTGTTATTATTGGTTTTAAATGGATTTATAATCTCATTATTGATTTTCAGTTCAATTTTCTTACAATTTTGTTTAAAACAGAATATAATTGAATTTTTGCCTCGAGAAACATGACGTGAAAGCCATCCATTGACAGTAAAAGTTTATTTATAGTCACTCATGCGATTCGGAAGCCTTATTACTCGCTTAAAATAGTTTTATAGTCTCATTGTTGATTTTAAGTTGAATATTCTTACATTTTTTGTTAACAAAGTTTGTAATTGAATGTTTCCCTCGGGAAACGTGAAGCGAAAGCCATCTATTGACAAGAAAAGTTCATTTATAGTCACTCATTCTTTTGAAAGCGTTATTATTGGTTTTAAATGGATTTATAATCTCATTATTGAATTTAAGTTCAATTTTCTTACAATTTTGGTTAAAACAGAATATAATTGAATGTTTGCCTCAAGAAACGTGACGCGAAAGTCATCCATTGACAAGGAAAGTTTAGTTATAGTCACTCATGCCTTCGGAAGCCTTATTAATCGCTTTAAATGCTTTTATAGTCTCATTATTGATTTTAAGTTGAATATTCTTACATTTTTGGTTAACAAAGATTGTAATTGAATGTTTGCCTCCAGAAACTTGAAGCGAAAGCCATTTATTGACAAGAAAAGTTCATTTATAGTCACTCATTCCTTTGAAAGCGTTATTATTGGTTTTAAATGGATTTATAATCTCATTATTGATTTTAAGTTCAATTTTCTTACAATTTTGTTTAAAACAGAATATAATTAAATGTTTGCCTCGAGAAACATGACGCGAAAGCCATCCATTAACAACAAAAGTTTATTTATAGTCACTCATGCGATTCGGAAGCCTTATTACTCGCTTAAAATAGTTTTATAGTCTCATTGTTGATTTTAAGTTGAATATTCTTACATTTTTTGTTAACAAAGTTTGTAATTGATTGTGTGGCTTGGGAAACGTGAAGCGAAAGCCATCTATTGACAAGAAAAGTTCATTTATAGTCACTCATTCCTTTGAAAGCGTTATTATTGGTTTTAAATGGATTTATAATCTCATTATTGATTTTAAGTTCAATTTTCTTAATATTTTGGTTAAAACAGAATATAATTGAATGTTTGCCTCGAGAAACGTGACGCAAAAGCCATCCATTGACAAGAAAAGTTTAGTTATAGTCACTCATGCCTTCGGAAGCCTTATTAATCGCTTTAAATGCTTTTATAGTCTCATTATTGATTTTAAGTTGAATATTCTTATATTTTTGGTTAACAAAGATTGTAATTGAATGTTTGCCTCGAGAAACGTGCAGCGAAAGCCATCTATTGACAAGAAAAGTTCATTTATAGTCACTCATTCCTTTGAAAGCGTTATTATTGGTTTTAAATGGATTTATAATGTCATTATTGATTTTTAGTTCAATTTTCTTACAATTTTGTTTAAAATAGAATATAATTGAATGTTGTCCTCGAGAAACATGACGCGAAAACCATCCATTGACAACAAAAGTTTATTTATAGTCACTAATGCCTTCGGAAGCCTTATTACCAGCTTTAAATAGTTTTATAGTCTCATTATTGATTTTAAGTTTAATATTCTTACATTTTTGGTTAAAACAGATTATAATTGAATGTTAGCCTCGGGAAACGTGAAGCGAAACCCATGTATTGACAAGAAAAGTTCATTTAAAGTCACTCATTCCTTTGAAAGCATTATTATTGGTTTTAAATGGATTTATAAACTCATTTTGGATTTTAAGTTCAATTTTCTTATAATTTTGGTTAAAACAGAATAATTGAATGTTTACCTCGAGAAACGTGAAGCGAAAGACATATATTGACAAGAAAAGTTCATTTATAGTCACTCATTCCTTTGAAATCGTTATTATTGGTTTGAAATGGATTTATAATCTCATTATTGATTTTAAGTTCAATTTTCTTATAATTTTGTTTAAAACAGAATATAATTGAATGTTTGCCTCGAGAAACATGACGCGAAAGCCATCCATTAACAACAAAAATTTATTTGTAGTCACTCATGCGATTCGGAAGCCTTATTACTCGCTTAAAATAGTTTTATAGTCTCATTGTTGATTTTAAGTTGAATATTCTTACATTTTTTGTTAACAAAGTTTGTAATTGATTGTTTGGCTCGGGAAACGTGAAGCGAAAGCCATCTATTGACAAGAAAAGTTCATTTATAGTAACTCATTCATTTGAAAGCGTTATTATTGGTTTTAAATGGATTTATAATCTCAATATTGATTTTAAGTTCAATTTTCTTAATATTTTGGTTAAAACAGAATATAATTGAATGTTTGTCTCGAGAAACGTGACGCGAAAGCCATCCATTGACAAGGAAAGTTTAGTTATAGTCACTCATGCCTTCGGAAGCCTTATTAATCGCTTTAAATGCTTTTATAGTCTCATTATTGATTTTAAGTTGAATATTCTTACATTTTTGGTTAACAAAGATTGTAATTGAATGTTTGCCTCGAGAAACGTGAAGCGAAAGCCATCTATTGACAAGAAAAGTTCATTTATAGTCACTCATTCCTTTGAAAGCGTTATTATTGGTTTTAAATGGATTTATAATCTCATTATTGATTTTAAGTTCAATTTTCTTACAATTTTGTTTAAAACAGAATATAATTGAATGTTTGCCTCGAGAAACATGACGCGAAAGCCATCCATTGACAACAAAAGTTTATTTATAGTCACTCATGTCTTCGGAAGCCTTATTACCCGCTTTAAATAGTTTTATAGTCTCATTATTGATTTTAAGTTGAATATTCTTACATTTTTGGTTAAAACAGATTATAATTGAATGTTAGCCTCGGGAAACGTGAAACGAAACTCATCTATTGACAAGAAAAGTTCATTTAAAGTCACTCATTCCTTTGAAAGCGTTATTATTGGTTTTAATTGTATTTATAATCTCATTATTGATTTTAAGTTCAATTTTCTTACAATTTTGGTTAAAACAGAATATAATTGAATGTTTGCCTCAAGAAACGTGAAGCGAAAGCCATATATTGACAAGAAAAGTTCATTTATAGTCACTCATTCCTTTGAAATCGTTATTATTGGTTTTAAATGGATTTATAATCTCATTATTGATTTTAAGTTCAATTTTCTTACAATTTTGTTTAAAACAGAATATAATTGAATGTTTGCCTCGAGAAACATGACGCGAAAGCCATCGATTAACAACAAAAATTTATTTATAGTCACTCATGCGATTCGGAAGCCTTATTACTCGCTTAAAATAGTTTTATAGTCTCATTGTTGATTTTAAGTTGAATATTCTTACATTTTTTGTTAACAAAGTTTGTAATTGATTGTTTGGCTCGGGAAACGTGAATCGAAAGCCATCTATTGACAAGAAAAGTTCATTTATAGTCACTCATTCCTTTGAAAGCGTTATTATTGGTTTTAAATGGATTTATAATCTCAATATTGATTTTAAGTTCAATTTTCTTAATATTTTGGTTAAAACAGAATATAATTGAATGTTTACCTCGAGAAACGTGACGCGAAAGCCATCCATTGACAAGGAAAGTTTAGTTATAGTCACTCATGCCTTCGGAAGCCTTATTAATCGCTTTAAATGCTTTTATAGTCTCATTATTGATTTTAAGTTGAATATTCTTACATTTTTGGTTAACAAAGATTGTAATTGAATGTTTGCCTCGAGAAACGTGAAGCGAAAGCCATCTATTGACAAGAAAAGTTCATTTATAGTCACTCATTCCTTTGAAAGCGTTATTATTGGTTTTAAATGGATTTATAATCTCATTATTGATTTTAAGTTCAACTTTCTTACAATTTTGTTTAAAATAGAATATAATTGAATGTTTGCCTCGAGAAACATGACGCGAAAGCCATCCATTGACAACAAAAGTTTATTTATAGTCACTCATGCCTTCGGAAGCCTTATTACCCGCTTTAAATAGTTTTATAGTCTCATTATTGATTTTAAGTTGAATATTCTTACATTTTTGGTTAAAACAGATTATAATTGAATGTTAGCCTCGGGAAACGTGAAGCGAAACTCATCTATTGACAAGAAAAGTTCATTTAAAGTCACTCATTCCTTTGAAAGCTTTATTATTGGTTTTCAATGTATTAATAATCTCATTATTGATTTTAAGTTCAATTTTCTTACAATTTTGGTTAAAACAGAATATAATTGAATGTTTGCCTCAAGAAACGTGACGCGAAAACCATCCATTGAAAAGGAAAGTTTAGTTATAGTCACTCATGCCTTCGGAAGCCTTATTAATCGCTTTAAATGCTTTTATAGTCTCATTATTGATTTTAAGTTGAATATTCTTACATTTTTTGTTAACAAAGTTTGAAATTGAATGTTTCCCCCGGGAAACGTGAAGCGAAAGCCATCTATTGACAAGAAAAGTTCATTTATAGTCACTCATTCTTTTGAGAGCGTTATTATTGGTTTTAAATGGATTTATAATCTCATTATTGAATTTAAGTTCAATTTTCTTAAAATTTTGGTTAAAACAGAATATAATTGAATGTTTGCCTCCAGAAACGTGACGCGAAAGCCATCCATTGACAAGGAAAGTTTAGTTATAGTCACTCATGCCTTCGGAAGCCTTATTAATCGCTTTAAATGCTTTTATAGTCTCATTATTGATTTTAAGTTGAATATTCTTACATTTTTGGTTAACAAAGATTGTAATTGAATGTTTGCCTCCAGAAACTTGAAGCGAAAGCCATTTATTGACAAGAAAAGTTCATTTATAGTCACTCATTCCTTTGAAAGCGTTATTATTGGTTTTAAATGGATTTATAATCTCATTATTGATTTTAAGTTCAATTTTCTTACAATTTTGTTTAAAACAGAATATAATTGAATGTTTGCCTCGAGAAACATGACGCGAAAGCCATCCATTGACAACAAAAGTTTATTTATAGTCACTCATGCCATTCGGAAGCCTTATTACTCGCTTAAAATAGTTTTATAGTCTCATTGTTGATTTTAAGTTGAATATTCTCACATTTTTGGTTAACAAAGTTTGAAATTGAATGTTTCCCCCGGGAAACGTGAAGCGAAAGCCATCTATTGACAAGAAAAGTTCATTTATAGTCACTCATTCTTTTGAGAGCGTTATTATTGGTTTTAAATGGATTTATAATCTCATTATTGAATTTAAGTTCAATTTTCTTAAAATTTTGGTTAAAACAGAATATAATTGAATGTTTGCCTCCAGAAACGTGACGCGAAAGCCATCCATTGACAAGGAAAGTTTAGTTATAGTCACTCATGCCTTCGGAAGCCTTATTAATCGCTTTAAATGCTTTTATAGTCTCATTATTGATTTTAAGTTGAATATTCTTACATTTTTTGTTAACAAAGCTTGTAATTGAATGTTTGCCTCGGGAAACGTGAAGCGAAAGTCATCTATTGACAAGAAAAGTTTATTTATAGTCACTCATTCCTTTGAAAGCGTTATTATTGGTTTTAAATGGATTTGTAATCTCATTATTGATTTTAAGTTCAATTTTCTTACAATTTTGGTTAAAACAGAATATAATTGAATGTTTGCCTCGAGAAACATGACGCGAAAGCCATCCATTGACAAGGAAAGTTTAGTTATAGTCACCCATGCCTTCGGAAGTCTTATTAATCGCTTTAAATGCTTTTATAGTCTCATTATTGATTTTAAGTTGAATATTCTTTTATTTTTGGTTAACAAAGCTTGTAATTGAATGTTTGCCTCGGGAAACGTGAAGCGAAAGCCATCTATTGACAAGAAAAGTTAATTTATAGTCACTCATTCCTTTGAAAGCGTTATTATTGGTTTTAAATGGATTTGTAATCTCATTATTGATTTTAAGTTCAATTTTCTTACAATTTTGGTTAAAACAGAATATAATTGAATGTTTACCTCGAGAAACGTGACGCGAAAGCCATCCATTGACACGGAAAGTTTAGTTATAGTCACTCATGCCTTCGGAAGCCTTATTAATCGCTTTAAATGCTTTTATAGTCTCATTATTGATTTTAAGTAGAATATTCTTACATTTTTGGTTAACAAAGATTGTAATTGAATGTTTGCCTCGAGAAACGTGAAGCGAAAGCCATCTATTGACAAGAAAAGTTCATTTATAGTCACTCATTCCTTTGAAAGTGTTATTATTGGTTTTAAATGGATTTATAATCTCATTATTGATTTTCAGTTCAATTTTCTTACAATTTTGTTTAAAACAGAATATAATTGAATTTTTGCCTCGAGAAACATGACGCGAAAGCCATCCATTGACAGCAAAAGTTTATTTATAGTCACTCATGCCATTCGGAAGCCTTATTACTCGCTTAAAATAGTTTTATAGTCTCATTGTTGATTTTAAGTTGAATATTCTTACATTTTTTGTTAAAAAAGTTTGAAATTGAATGTTTCCCTCGGGAAACGTGAAGCGAAAGCCATCTATTGACAAGAAAAGTTCATTTATAGTCACTCATTCTTTTGAAAGCGTTATTATTGGTTTTAAATGGATTTATAATCTCATTATTGAATTTAAGTTCAATTTTCTTACAATTTTGGTTAAAACAGAATATAATTGAATATTTGCCTCAAGAAACGTGACTCGAAAGCCATCCATTGACAAGGAAAGTTTAGTTATAGTCACTCATGCCTTCGGAAGCCTTATTAATCGCTTTAAATGCTTTTATAGTCTCATTATTGATTTTAAGTTGAATATTCTTACATTTTTGGTTAACAAAGATTGTAATTGAATGTTTGCCTCCAGAAACTTAAAAGCGAAAGCCATTTATTGACAAGAAAAGTTCATTTATAGTCACTCATTCCTTTGAAAGCGTTATTATTGGTTTTAAATGGATTTATAATGTCATTATTGATTTTTAGTTCAATTTTCTTACAATTTTGTTTAAAATAGAATATAATTGAATGTTGTCCTCGAGAAACATGACGCGAAAACCATCCATTGACAACAAAAGTTTATTTATAGTCACTAATGCCTTCGAAAGCCTTATTACCAGCTTTAAATAGTTTTATAGTCTCATTATTGATTTTAAGTTTAATATTCTTACATTTTTTGTTAAAACAGATTATAATTGAATGTTAGCCTCGGGAAACGTGAAACGAAACTCATCTATTGACAAGAAAAGTTCATTTAAAGTCACTCATTCCTTTGAAAGCGTTATTATTGGTTTTAATTGTATTTATAATCTCATTATTGATTTTAAGTTCAATTTTCTTACAATTTTGGTTAAAACAGAATATAATTGAATGTTTGCCTCAAGAAACGTGAAGCGAAAGCCATATATTGACAAGAAAAGTTCATTTATAGTCACTCATTCCTTTGAAATCGTTATTATTGGTTTTAAATGGATTTATAATCTCATTATTGATTTTAAGTTCAATTTTCTTACAATTTTGTTTAAAACAGAATATAATTGAATGTTTGCCTCGAGAAACATGACGCGAAAGCCATCGATTAACAACAAAAATTTATTTATAGTCACTCATGCGATTCGGAAGCCTTATTACTCGCTTAAAATAGTTTTATAGTCTCATTGTTGATTTTAAGTTGAATATTCTTACATTTTTTGTTAACAAAGTTTGTAATTGATTGTTTGGCTCGGGAAACGTGAAGCGAAAGCCATCTATTGACAAGAAAAGTTCATTTATAGTCACTCATTCCTTTGAAAGCGTTATTATTGGTTTTAAATGGATTTATAATCTCAATATTGATTTTAAGTTCAATTTTCTTAATATTTTGGTTAAAACAGAATATAATTGAATGTTTACCTCGAGAAACGTGATGCGAAAGCCATCCATTGACAAGGAAAGTTTAGTTATAGTCACTCATGCCTTCGGAAGCCTTATTAATCGCTTTAAATGCTTTTATAGTCTCATTATTGATTTTAAGTTGAATATTCTTACATTTTTGGTTAACAAAGATTGTAATTGAATGTTTGCCTCGAGAAACGTGAAGCGAAAGCCATCTATTGACAAGAAAAGTTCATTTATAGTCACTCATTCCTTTGAAAGCGTTATTATTGGTTTTAAATGGATTTATAATCTCATTATTGATTTTAAGTTCAACTTTCTTACAATTTTGTTTAAAATAGAATATAATTGAATGTTTGCCTCGAGAAACATGACGCGAAAGCCATCCATTGACAACAAAAGTTTATTTATAGTCACTCATGCCTTCGGAAGCCTTATTACCCGCTTTAAATAGTTTTATAGTCTCATTATTGATTTTAAGTTGAATATTCTTACATTTTTGGTTAAAACAGATTATAATTGAATGTTAGCCTCGGGAAACGTGAAGCGAAACTCATCTATTGACAAGAAAAGTTCATTTAAAGTCACTCATTCCTTTGAAAGCTTTATTATTGGTTTTCAATGTATTTATAATCTCATTATTGATTTTAAGTTCAATTTTCTTACAATTTTGGTTAAAACAGAATATAATTGAATGTTTGCCTCAAGAAACGTGACGCGAAAACCATCCATTGAAAAGGAAAGTTTAGTTATAGTCACTCATGCCTTCGGAAGCCTTATTAATCGCTTTAAATGCTTTTATAGTCTCATTATTGATTTTAAGTTGAATATTCTTACATTTTTTGTTAACAAAGTTTGAAATTGAATGTTTCCCCCGGGAAACGTGAAGCGAAAGCCATCTATTGACAAGAAAAGTTCATTTATAGTCACTCATTCTTTTGAGAGCGTTATTATTGGTTTTAAATGGATTTATAATCTCATTATTGAATTTAAGTTCAATTTTCTTAAAATTTTGGTTAAAACAGAATATAATTGAATGTTTGCCTCCAGAAACGTGACGCGAAAGCCATCCATTGACAAGGAAAGTTTAGCTATAGTCACTCATGCCTTCGGAAGCCTTATTAATCACTTTAAATGCTTTTATAGTCTCATTATTGATTTTAAGTTGAATATTCTTACATTTTTGGTTAACAAAGATTGTAATTGAATGTTTGCCTCCAGAAACTTGAAGCGAAAGCCATTTATTGACAAGAAAAGTTCATTTATAGTCACTCATTCCTTTGAAAGCGTTATTATTGGTTTTAAATGGATTTATAATCTCATTATTGATTTTAAGTTCAATTTTCTTACAATTTTGCTTAAAACAGAATATAATTGAATGTTTGCCTCGAGAAACATGACGCGAAAGCCATCCATTGACAACAAAAGTTTATTTATAGTCACTCATGCCATTCGGAAGCCTTATTACTCGCTTAAAATAGTTTTATAGTCTCATTGTTGATTTTAAGTTGAATATTCTCACATTTTTGGTTAACAGAGTTTGTAATTGAATGTTTGCCTCGGGAAACTTGAAGCGAAAGCCATCTATTGACAAGAAAAGTTCATTTATAGTCACTCATTCCTTTGAAATCGTTATTATTGGTATTAAATGGATTTATAATCTCATTATTGATTTTAAGTTCAATTTTCTTACAATTTTGGTTAAAACAGAATATAATTGAATGTTTGCCTCGAGAAACATGACGCGAAAGCCATCCATTGACAAGGAAAGTTTACTTATAGTCACCCATGCCTTCCGAAGTCTTATTAATCGCTTTAAATGCTTTTATAGTCTCATTATTGATTTTAAGTTGAATATTCTTACATTTTTGGTTAACAAAGCTTGTAATTGAATGTTTGCCTCGGGAAACGTGAAGCGAAAGTCATCTATTGACAAGAAAAGTTTATTTATAGTCACTCATTCCTTTGAAAGCGTTATTATTGGTTTTAAATGGATTTGTAATCTCATTATTGATTTTAAGTTCAATTTTCTTACAATTTTGGTTAAAACAGAATATAATTGAATGTTTGCCTCGAGAAACATGACGCGAAAGCCATCCATTGACAAGGAAAGTTTAGTTATAGTCACCCATGCCTTCCGAAGTCTTATTAATCGCTTTAAATGCTTTTATAGTCTCATTATTGATTTTAAGTTGAATATTCTTTTATTTTTGGTTAACAAAGCTTGTAATTGAATGTTTGCCTCGGGAAACGTGAAGCGAAAGCCATCTATTGACAAGAAAAGTTAATTTATAGTCACTCATTCCTTTGAAAGCGTTATTATTGGTTTTAAATGGATTTGTAATCTCATTATTGATTTTAAGTTCAATTTTCTTACAATTTTGGTTAAAACAGAATATAATTGAATGTTTACCTCGAGAAACGTGACGCGAAAGCCATCCATTGACACGGAAAGTTTAGTTATAGTCACTCATGCCTTCGGAAGCCTTATTAATCGCTTTAAATGCTTTTATAGTCTCATTATTGATTTTAAGTAGAATATTCTTACATTTTTGGTTAACAAAGATTGTAATTGAATGTTTGCCTCGAGAAACGTGAAGCGAAAGCCATCTATTGACAAGAAAAGTTCATTTATAGTCACTCATTCCTTTGAAAGTGTTATTATTGGTTTTAAATGGATTTATAATCTCATTATTGATTTTCAGTTCAATTTTCTTACAATTTTGTTTAAAACAAAATATAATTGAATTTTTGCCTCGAGAAACATGACGCGAAAGCCATCCATTGACAGCAAAAGTTTATTTATAGTCACTCATGCCATTCGGAAGCCTTATTACTCGCTTAAAATAGTTTTATAGTCTCATTGTTGATTTTAAGTTGAATATTCTTACATTTTTTGTTAAAAAAGTTTGAAATTGAATGTTTCCCTCGGGAAACGTGAAGCGAAAGCCATCTATTGACAAGAAAAGTTCATTTATAGTCACTCATTCTTTTGAAAGCGTTATTATTGGTTTTAAATGGATTTATAATCTCATTATTGAATTTAAGTTCAATTTTCTTACAATTTTGGTTAAAACAGAATATAATTGAATATTTGCCTCAAGAAACGTGACTCGAAAGCCATCCATTGACAAGGAAAGTTTAGTTATAGTCACTCATGCCTTCGGAAGCCTTATTAATCGCTTTAAATGCTTTTATAGTCTCATTATTGATTTTAAGTTGAATATTCTTACATTTTTGGTTAACAAAGATTGTAATTGAATGTTTGCCTCCAGAAACTTAAAAGCGAAAGCCATTTATTGACAAGAAAAGTTCATTTATAGTCACTCATTCCTTTGAAAGCGTTATTATTGGTTTTAAATGGATTTATAATGTCATTATTGATTTTTAGTTCAATTTTCTTACAATTTTGTTTAAAATAGAATATAATTGAATGTTGTCCTCGAGAAACATGACGCGAAAACCATCCATTGACAACAAAAGTTTATTTATAGTCACTAATGCCTTCGAAAGCCTTATTACCAGCTTTAAATAGTTTTATAGTCTCATTATTGATTTTAAGTTTAATATTCTTACATTTTTTGTTAAAACAGATTATAATTGAATGTTAGCCTCGGGAAACGTGAAACGAAACTCATCTATTGACAAGAAAAGTTCATTTATAGTCACTCATTCCTTTGAAAGTGTTATTATTGGTTTTAAATGGATTTATAATCTCATTATTGATTTTCAGTTCAATTTTCTTACAATTTTGTTTAAAACAGAATATAATTGAATTTTTGCCTCGAGAAACATGACGCGAAAGCCATCCATTGACAGCAAAAGTTTATTTATAGTCACTCATGCCATTCGGAAGCCTTATTACTCACTTAAAATAGTTTTATAGTCTCATTGTTGATTTTAAGTTGAATATTCTTACATTTTTTGTTAAAAAAGTTTGAAATTGAATGTTTCCCTCGGGAAACGTGAAGCGAAAGCCATCTATTGACAAGAAAAGTTCATTTATAGTCACTCATTCTTTTGAAAGCGTTATTATTGGTTTTAAATGGATTTATAATCTCATTATTGAATTTAAGTTCAATTTTCTTACAATTTTGGTTAAAACAGAATATAATTGAATATTTGCCTCAAGAAACGTGACTCGAAAGCCATCCATTGACAAGGAAAGTTTAGTTATAGTCACTCATGCCTTCGGAAGCCTTATTAATCGCTTTAAATGCTTTTATAGTCTCATTATTGATTTTAAGTTGAATATTCTTACATTTTTGGTTAACAAAGATTGTAATTGAATGTTTGCCTCCAGAAACTTAAAAGCGAAAGCCATTTATTGACAAGAAAAGTTCATTTATAGTCACTCATTCCTTTGAAAGCGTTATTATTGGTTTTAAATGGATTTATAATCTCATTATTGATTTTAAGTTCAATTTTCTTACAATTTTGTTTAAAACAGAATATAATTGAATGTTTGCCTCGAGAAACATGACGCGAAAGCCATCCATTAACAACAAATGTTTATTTATAGTCACTCATGCGATTCGAAAGCCTTATTACTCGCTTAAAATAGTTTTATAGTCTCATTGTTGATTTTAAGTTGAATATTCTTACATTTTTTGTTAACAAAGTTTGTAATTGATTGTTTGGCTCGGGAAACGTGAAGCGAAAGCCATCTATTGACAAGAAAAGTTCATTTATAGTCACTCATTCCTTTGAAAGCGTTATTATTGGTTTTAAATGGATTTATAATCTCAATATTGATTTTAAGTTCAATTTTCTTAATATTTTGGTTAAAACAGAATATAATTGAATGTTTACCTCGAGAAACGTGACGCGAAAGCCATCCATTGACAAGGAAAGTTTAGTTATAGTCACTCATGCCTTCGGAAGCCTTATTAATCGCTTTAAATGCTTTTATAGTCTCATTATTGATTTTAAGTTGAATATTCTTACATTTTTGGTTAACAAAGATTGTAATTTAATTTTTGCCTCGAGAAACGTGAAGCGAAAGCCATCTATTGACAAGAAAAGTTCATTTATAGTCACTCATTCCTTTGAAAGTGTTATTATTGGTTTTAAATGGATTTATAATCTCATTATTGATTTTAAGTTCAATTTTCTTACAATTTTGTTTCAAACAGAATATAATAGAATGTTTGCCTCGAGAAACATGACGCGAAAGCCATCCATTGACAACAAAAGTTTATTTATAGTCACTCATGCCATTCGGAAGCCTTATTACTCGCTTAAAATAGTTTTATAGTCTCATTGTTGATTTTAAGTTGAATATTCTTACATTTTTGGTTAACAAAGCTTGTAATTGAATGTTTGCCTCGGGAAACGTGAAGCGAAACCCATCTATTGACAAGAAAAGTTCATTTATAGTCACTCATTCCTTTGAAATCGTTATTATTGGTTTTAAATGGATTTATAATCTCATTATGGATTTTAAGTTCAATTTTCTTATAATTTTGGTTAAAACAGAATATAATTGAATGTTTACCTCGAGAAACGTGAAGCGAAAGCCATATATTGACAAGAAAAGTTCATCTATAGTCACTCATTGCTTTGAAATCGTTCTTATTGGTTTTAAATGGATTTATAATCTCATTATGGATTTTAAGTTCAATTTTCTTATAATTTTGGTTAAAACAGAATATAATTGAATGTTTACCTCGAGAAACGTGAAGCGAAAGCCATATATTGACAAGAAAAGTTCATTTATAGTCACTCATTCCTTTGAAATCGTTATTATTGGTTTTAAATGGATTTATAATCTCATTATTGATTTTAAGTTCAATTTTCTTAAAATTTTGTTTAAAACAGAATATAATTGAATGTTTGCCTCGAGAAACATGACGTGCAAGCCATCCATTGACAACAAAAGTTTATTTATAGTCACTCATGCCTTCGGAAGCCTTATTACCCACTTTAAATAGTTTTATAGTCTCATTCTTGATTTTAAGTTGAATATTCTTACATTTTTTGTTAAAACAGATTTTAATTGAATGTTAGCCTCGGGAAACGGGAAGCGAAACCCATCTATTGACAAGAAAAGTTCATTTAAAGTCACTCATTCCTTTGAAAGCGTTATTATTGGTTTTAAATGGATTTATAATCTCATTATTGAATTTAAGTTCAATTTTCTTACAATTTTTGTTAAAACAGAATATAATTGAATGTTTGCCTCAAGAAACGTGATGCGAAAGCCATCCATTGATAAGGAAAGTTTAGTTATAGTCACTCATGCTTTCGGAAGCCTTATTAATCGCTTTAAATGCTTTTATAGTCTCATTATTGATTTTAAGTTGAATATTCTTACATTTTTGGTTAACAAAGATTGTAATTGAATGTTTGCCTCGAGAAACGTGAAGCGAAAGCCATCTATTCATAAGAAAAGTTCATTTATAGTCACTCATTCCTTTGAAAGTGTTATTATTGGTTTTAAATGGATTTATAGTCTCATTATTGATTTTCCGTTCAATTTTCTTACAATTTTGTTTAAAACAGAATATAATTGAATTTTTGCCTCGAGAAACATGACGTGAAAGCCATCCATTGACAGCAAAAGTTTATTTATAGTCACTCATGCGATTCGGAAGCCTTATTACTCGCTTAAAATAGTTTTATAGTCTCATTGTTGATTTTAAGTTGAATATTCTTACATTTTTTGTTAACAAAGTTTGTAATTGAATGTTTCCCTCGGGAAACGTGAAGCGAAAGCCATCTATTGACAAGAAAAGTTCATTTATAGTCACTCATTCCTTTGAACGCGTTATTATTGGTTTTAAATGGATTTATAATCTCATTGTTGATTTTTAGTTCAATTTTCTTACAATTTTGGTTAAAACAGAATATAATTGAATGTTTGCCTCAAGAAACGTGACGCGAAAGTCATCCATTGAGAAGGAAAGTTTAGTTATAGTCACTCATGCCTTCGGAAGCCTTATTAATCGCTTTAAATGCTTTTATAGTCTCATTATTGATTTTAAGTTGAATATTCTTACATTTTTGGTTAACAAAGATTGTAATTGAATGTTTGCCTCCAGAAACTTGAAGCGAAAGCCATTTATTGACAAGAAAAGTTCATTTATAGTCACTCATTCCTTTGAAAGCGTTATTATTGGTTGTAAATGGATTTATAATCTCATTATTGATTTTAAGTTCAATTTTCTTACAATTTTGTTTAAAACAGAATATAATTAAATGTTTGCCTCGAGAAACATGACGCGAAAGCCATCCATTAACAACAAAAGTTTATTTATAGTCACTCATGCGATTCGGAAGCCTTATTACTCGCTTAAAATAGTTTTATAGTCTCATTGTTGATTTTAAGTTGAATATTCTTACATTTTTTGTTAACAAAGTTTGTAATTGATTGTGTGGCTTGGGAAACGTGAAGCGAAAGCCATCTATTGACAAGAAAAGTTCATTTATAGTCACTC
This sequence comes from Theobroma cacao, assembly GCF_053813885.1. Lineage (NCBI taxonomy): Eukaryota > Viridiplantae > Streptophyta > Magnoliopsida > Malvales > Malvaceae > Theobroma > Theobroma cacao. The sequence continues at coordinate 22,290,270 of NC_142647.1, forward strand.
ATTCCTTTGAAAGCGTTATTATTGGTTTTAAATGGATTTATAATCTCATTATTGATTTTAAGTTCAATTTTCTTAATATTTTGGTTAAAACAGAATATAATTGAATGTTTGCCTCGAGAAACGTGACGCGAAAGCCATCCATTGACAAGGAAAGTTTAGTTATAGTCACTCATGCCTTCGGAAGCCTTATTAATCGCTTTAAATGCTTTTATAGTCTCATTATTGATTTTAAGTTGAATATTCTTATATTTTTGGTTAACAAAGATTGTAATTGAATGTTTGCCTCGAGAAACGTGCAGCGAAAGCCATCTATTGACAAGAAAAGTTCATTTATAGTCACTCATTCCTTTGAAAGCGTTATTATTGGTTTTAAATGGATTTATAATGTCATTATTGATTTTTAGTTCAATTTTCTTACAATTTTGTTTAAAATAGAATATAATTGAATGTTGTCCTCGAGAAACATGACGCGAAAACCATCCATTGACAACAAAAGTTTATTTATAGTCACTAATGCCTTCGAAAGCCTTATTACCAGCTTTAAATAGTTTTATAGTCTCATTATTGATTTTAAGTTTAATATTCTTACATTTTTGGTTAAAACAGATTATAATTGAATGTTAGCCTCGGGAAACGTGAAGCGAAACCCATGTATTGACAAGAAAAGTTCATTTAAAGTCACTCATTCCTTTGAAAGCATTATTATTGGTTTTAAATGGATTTATAATCTCATTTTGGATTTTAAGTTCAATTTTCTTATAATTTTGGTTAAAACAGAATATAATTGAATGTTTACCTCGAGAAACGTGAAGCGAAAGACATATATTGACAAGAAAAGTTCATTTATAGTCACTCATTCCTTTGAAATCGTTATTCTTGGTTTTAAATGGATTTATAATCTCATTATTGATTTTAAGTTCAATTTTCTTACAATTTTGTTTAAAACAGAATATAATTGAATGTTTGCCTCGAGAAACATGACGCGAAAGCCATCCATTAACAACAAAAATTTATTTGTAGTCACTCATGCGATTCGGAAGCCTTATTACTCGCTTAAAATAGTTTTATAGTCTCATTGTTGATTTTAAGTTGAATATTCTTACATTTTTTGTTAACAAAGTTTGTAATTGATTGTTTGGCTCGGGAAACGTGAAGCGAAAGCCATCTATTGACAAGAAAAGTTCATTTATAGTAACTCATTCATTTGAAAGCGTTATTATTGGTTTTAAATGGATTTATAATCTCAATATTGATTTTAAGTTCAATTTTCTTAATATTTTGGTTAAAACAGAATATAATTGAATGTTTGCCTCGAGAAACGTGACGCGAACGCCATCCATTGACAAGGAAAGTTTAGTTATAGTCACTCATGCCTTCGGAAGCCTTATTAATCGCTTTAAATGCTTTTATAGTCTCATTATTGATTTTAAGTTGAATATTCTTACATTTTTGGTTAACAAAGATAGTAATTGAATGTTTGCCTCGAGAAACGTGAAGCGAAAGCCATCTATTGACAAGAAAAGTTCATTTATAGTCACTCATTCCTTTGAAAGCGTTATTATTGGTTTTAAATGGATTTATAATCTCATTATTGATTTTAAGTTCAATTTTCTTACAATTTTGTTTAAAACAGAATATAATTGAATGTTTGCCTCGAGAAACATGACGCGAAAGCCATCTATTGACAACAAAAGTTTATTTATAGTCACTCATGTCTTCGGAAGCCTTATTACCCGCTTTAAATAGTTTTATAGTCTCATTATTGATTTTAAGTTGAATATTCTTACATTTTTGGTTAAAACAGATTATAATTGAATGTTAGCCTCGGGAAACGTGAAACGAAACTCATCTATTGACAAGAAAAGTTCATTTAAAGTCACTCATTCCTTTGAAAGCGTTATTATTGGTTTTAATTGTATTTATAATCTCATTATTGATTTTAAGTTCAATTTTCTTACAATTTTGGTTAAAACAGAATATAATTGAATGTTTGCCTCAAGAAACGTGAAGCGAAAGCCATATATTGACAAGAAAAGTTCATTTATAGTCACTCATTCCTTTGAAATCGTTATTATTGGTTTTAAATGGATTTATAATCTCATTATTGATTTTAAGTTCAATTTTCTTACAATTTTGTTTAAAACAGAATATAATTGAATGTTTGCCTCGAGAAACATGACGCGAAAGCCATCGATTAACAACAAAAATTTATTTATAGTCACTCATGCGATTCGGAAGCCTTATTACTCGCTTAAAATAGTTTTATAGTCTCATTGTTGATTTTAAGTTGAATATTCTTACATTTTTTGTTAACAAAGTTTGTAATTGATTGTTTGGCTCGGGAAACGTGAAGCGAAAGCCATCTATTGACAAGAAAAGTTCATTTATAGTCACTCATTCCTTTGAAAGCGTTATTATTGGTTTTAAATGGATTTATAATCTCAATATTGATTTTAAGTTCAATTTTCTTAATATTTTGGTTAAAACAGAATATAATTGAATGTTTACCTCGAGAAACGTGACGCGAAAGCCATCCATTGACAAGGAAAGTTTAGTTATAGTCACTCATGCCTTCGGAAGCCTTATTAATCGCTTTAAATGCTTTTATAGTCTCATTATTGATTTTAAGTTGAATATTCTTACATTTTTGGTTAACAAAGATTGTAATTGAATGTTTGCCTCGAGAAACGTGAAGCGAAAGCCATCTATTGACAAGAAAAGTTCATTTATAGTCACTCATTCCTTTGAAAGCGTTATTATTGGTTTTAAATGGATTTATAATCTCATTATTGATTTTAAGTTCAACTTTCTTACAATTTTGTTTAAAACAGAATATAATTGAATGTTTGCCTTGAGAAACATGACGCGAAAGCCATCCATTGACAACGAAAGTTTATTTATAGTCACTCATGCCTTCGGAAGCCTTATTACCCGCTTTAAATAGTTTTATAGTCTCATTATTGATTTTAAGTTGAATATTCTTACATTTTTGGTTAAAACAGATTATAATTGAATGTTAGCCTCGGGAAACGTGAAGCGAAACTCATCTATTGACAAGAAAAGTTCATTTAAAGTCACTCATTCCTTTGAAAGCTTTATTATTGGTTTTCAATGTATTTATAATCTCATTATTGATTTTAAGTTCAATTTTCTTACAATTTTGGTTAAAACAGAATATAATTGAATGTTTGCCTCAAGAAACGTGACGCGAAAACCATCCATTGACAAGAAAAGTTTAGTTATAGTCACTCATGCCTTCGGAAGCCTTATTAATCGCTTTAAATGCTTTTATAGTCTCATTATTGATTTTAAGTTTAATATTCTTACATTTTTGGTTAACAAAGATTGTAATTGAATGTTTGCCTCGAGAAACGTGAAGCGAAAGCCATCTATTGACAAGAAAAGTTCATTTACAGTCACTAATTCCTTTAAAAGCGTTATTATTGGTTTTAAATGGATTTATAATCTCATTATTGATTTTAAGTTCAATTTTCTTACAATTTTGTTTAAAACAGAATATAATTGAATGTTTTCCTCGAGAAACATGACGTGAAAGCCATCCATTGACAACAAAAGTTTATTTATAGTCACTCATGCGATTCGGAAGCCTTATTACTCGCTTAAAATAGTTTTATAGTCTCATTGTTGATTTTAAGTTGAATATTCTTACATTTTTGGTTAACAAAGTTTGAAATTGAATGTTTCCCCAGGGAAACGTGAAGCGAAAGCCATCTATTGACAAGAAAAGTTCATTTATAGTCACTCATTCTTTTGAGAGCGTTATTATTGGTTTTAAATGGATTTATAATCTCATTATTGAATTTAAGTTCAATTTTCTTAAAATTTTGGTTAAAACAGAATATAATTGAATGTTTGCCTCAAGAAACGTGACGCGAAAGCCATCCATTGACAAGGAAAGTTTAGTTATAGTCACTCATGCCTTCGGAAGCCTTATTAATCGCTTTAAATGCTTTTATAGTCTCATTATTGATTTTAAGTTGAATATTCTTACATTTTTGGTTAACAAAGATTGTAATTGAATGTTTGCCTCCAGAAACTTGAAGCGAAAGCCATTTATTGACAAGAAAAGTTCATTTATAGTCACTCATTCCTTTGAAATCGTTATTATTGGTTTTAAATGGATTTATAATCTCATTATTGATTTTAAGTTCAATTTTCTTACAATTTTGTTTAAAACAGAATATAATTGAATGTTTGCCTCGAGAAACATGACGCGAAAGCCATCCATTGACAACAAAAGTTTATTTATAGTCACTCATGCCATTCGGAAGCCTTATTACTCGCTTAAAATAGTTTTATAGTCTCATTGTTGATTTTAAGTTGAATATTCTCACATTGTTGGTTAACAGAGTTTGTAATTGAATGTTTGCCTCGGGAAACTTGAAGCGAAAGCCATTTATTGACAAGAAAAGTTCAATTATAGTCACTCATTCCTTTGAAATCGTTATTATTGGTATTAAATGGATTTATAATCTCATTATTGATTTTAAGTTCAATTTTCTTACAATTTTGGTTAAAACAGAATATAATTGAATGTTTGCCTCGAGAAACATGACGCGAAAGCCATCCATTGACAAGGAAAGTTTAGTTATAGTCACCCATGCCTTCCGAAGTCTTATTAATCGCTTTAAATGCTTTTATAGTCTCATTATTGATTTTAAGTTGAATATTCTTTTATTTTTGGTTAACAAAGCTTGTAATTGAATGTTTGCCTCGGGAAACGTGAAGCGAAAGCCATCTATTGACAAGAAAAGTTAATTTATAGTCACTCATTCCTTTGAAAGCGTTATTATTGGTTTTAAATGGATTTGTAATCTCATTATTGATTTTAAGTTCAATTTTCTTACAATTTTGGTTAAAACAGAATATAATTGAATGTTTGCCTCGAGAAACGTGACGCGAAAGCCATCCATTGACACGAAAAGTTTAGTTATAGTCACTCATGCCTTCGGAAGCCTTATTAATCGCTTTAAATGCTTTTATAGTCTCATTATTGATTTTAAGTTGAATATTCTTACATTTTTGGTTAACAAAGATTGTAATTGAATGTTTGCCTCGAGAAACGTGAAGCGAAAGCCATCTATTGACAAGAAAAGTTCATTTATAGTCACTCATTCCTTTGAAAGTGTTATTATTGGTTTTAAATGGATTTATAATCTCATTATTGATTTTCAGTTCAATTTTCTTACAATTTTGTTTAAAACAGAATATAATTGAATTTTTGCCTCGAGAAACATGACGCGAAAGCCATCCATTGACAGCAAAAGTTTATTTATAGTCACTCATGCGATTCGGAAGCCTTATTACTCGCTTAAAATAGTTTTATAGTCTCATTGTTGATTTTAAGTTGAATATTCTCACATTGTTGGTTAACAGAGTTTGTAATTGAATGTTTGCCTCGGGAAACTTGAAGCGAAAGCCATCTATTGACAAGAAAAGTTCAATTATAGTCACTCATTCCTTTGAAAGCGTTATTATTGGTTTTAAATGGATTTATAATCTCATTATTGATTTTAAGTTCAATTTTCTTACAATTTTGTTTAAAACAGAATATAATTGAATGTTTGCCTCGAGAAACATGACGCGAAAGCCATCCATTGACAACAAAAGTTTATTTATAGTCACTCATGCCATTCGGAAGCCTTATTACTCGCTTAAAATAGTTTTATAGTCTCATTGTTGATTTTAAGTTGAATATTCTCACATTGTTGGTTAACAGAGTTTGTAATTGAATGTTTGCCTCGGGAAACTTGAAGCGAAAGCCATCTATTGACAAGAAAAGTTCAATTATAGTCACTCATTCCTTTGAAATCGTTATTATTGGTATTAAATGGATTTATAATCTCATTATTGATTTTAAGTTCAATTTTCTTACAATTTTGGTTAAAACAGAATATAATTGAATGTTTGCCTCGAGAAACATGACGCGAAAGCCATCCATTGACAAGGAAAGTTTAGTTATAGTCACCCATGCCTTCCGAAGTCTTATTAATCGCTTTAAATGCTTTTATAGTCTCATTATTGATTTTAAGTTGAATATTCTTACATTTTTGGTTAACAAAGCTTGTAATTGAATGTTTGCCTCGGGAAACGTGAAGCGAAAGTCATCTATTGACAAGAAAAGTTTATTTATAGTCACTCATTCCTTTGAAAGCGTTATTATTGGTTTTAAATGGATTTGTAATCTCATTATTGATTTTAAGTTCAATTTTCTTACAATTTTGGTTAAAACAGAATGTAATTGAATGTTTGCCTCGAGAAACATGACGCGAAAGCCATCCATTGACAAGGAAAGTTTAGTTATAGTCACCCATGCCTTCGGAAGTCTTATTAATCGCTTTAAATGCTTTTATAGTCTCATTATTGATTTTAAGTTGAATATTCTTTTATTTTTTGTTAACAAAGCTTGTAATTGAATGTTTGCCTCGGGAAACGTGAAGCGAAAGCCATCTATTGACAAGAAAAGTTAATTTATAGTCACTCATTCCTTTGAAAGCGTTATTATTGGTTTTAAATGGATTTGTAATCTCATTATTGATTTTAAGTTCAATTTTCTTACAATTTTGGTTAAAACAGAATATAATTGAATGTTTGCCTCGAGAAACGTGACGCGAAAGCCATCCATTGACACGAAAAGTTTAGTTATAGTCACTCATGCCTTCGGAAGCCTTATTAATCGCTTTAAATGCTTTTATAGTCTCATTATTGATTTTAAGTTGAATATTCTTACATTTTTGGTTAACAAAGATTGTAATTGAATGTTTGCCTCGAGAAACGTGAAGCGAAAGCCATCTATTGACAAGAAAAGTTCATTTATAGTCACTCATTCCTTTGAAAGTGTTATTATTGGTTTTAAATGGATTTATAATCTCATTATTGATTTTCAGTTCAATTTTCTTACAATTTTGTTTAAAACAGAATATAATTGAATTTTTGCCTCGAGAAACATGACGCGAAAGCCATCCATTGACAGCAAAAGTTTATTTATAGTCACTCATGCGATTCGGAAGCCTTATTACTCGCTTAAAATAGTTTTATAGTCTCATTGTTGATTTTAAGTTGAATATTCTTACATTTTTTGTTAAAAAAGTTTGAAATTGAATGTTTCCCTCGGGAAACGTGAAGCGAAAGCCATCTATTGACAAGAAAAGTTCATTTATAGTCACTCATTCTTTTGAAAGCGTTATTATTGGTTTTAAATGGATTTATAATCTCATTATTGAATTTAAGTTCAATTTTCTTACAATTTTGGTTAAAACAGAATATAATTGAATGTTTGCCTCAAGAAACGTGACGCGAAAGCCATCCATTGACAAGGAAAGTTTAGTTATAGTCACTCATGCCTTCGGAAGCCTTATTAATCGCTTTAAATGCTTTTATAGTCTCAGTATTGATTTTAAGTTGAATATTCTTACATTTTTGGTTAACAAAGATTGTAATGGAATGTTTGCCTCAAGAAACTTAAAAGCGAAAGCCATTTATTGACAAGAAAAGTTCATTTATAGTCACTCATTCCTTTGAAAGCGTTATTATTGGTTTTAAATGGATTTATAATCTCATTATTGATTTTAAGTTCAATTTTCTTACAATTTTGTTTAAAACAGAATATAATTGAATGTTTGCCTCGAGAAACATGACGCGAAAGCCATCCATTAACAACAAATGTTTATTTATAGTCACTCATGCGATTCGAAAGCCTTATTACTCGCTTAAAATAGTTTTATAGTCTCATTGTTGATTTTAAGTTGAATATTCTTACATTTTTTGTTAACAAAGTTTGTAATTGATTGTTTGGCTCGGGAAACGTGAAGCGAAAGCCATCTATTGACAAGAAAAGTTCATTTATAGTCACTCATTCCTTTGAAAGCGTTATTATTGGTTTTAAATGGATTTATAATCTCAATATTGATTTTAAGTTCAATTTTCTTAATATTTTGGTTAAAACAGAATATAATTCAATGTTTACCTCGAGAAACGTGACGCGAAAGCCATCCATTGACAAGGAAAGTTTAGTTATAGTCACTCATGCCTTCGGAAGCCTTATTAATCGCTTTAAATGCTTTTATAGTCTCATTATTGATTTTAAGTTGAATATTCTTATATTTTTGGTTAACAAAGATTGTAATTGAATGTTTGCCTCGAGAAACGTGCAGCGAAAGCCATCTATTGACAAGAAAAGTTCATTTATAGTCACTCATTCCTTTGAAAGTGTTATTATTGGTTTTAAATGGATTTATAATCTCATTATTGATTTTAAGTTCAATTTTCTTACAATTTTGGTTAAAACAGAATATAATTGAATGTTTGCCTCAAGAAACGTGACGCGAAAACCATCCATTGACAAGGAAAGTTTAGTTATAGTCACCCATGCCCTCAGAAACCTTATTAATCGCTTTAAATGCTTTTATAGTCTCATTATTGATTTTAAGTTGAATATTCTTACGTTTTTGGTTAACAAAGATTGTAATTGAATGTTTGCCTCGAGAAACGTGAAGCGAAAGCCATCTATTGACAAGAAAAGTTCATTTATAGTCACTAATTCCTTTGAAAGCGTTATTATTGGTTTTAAATGGATTTATAATCTCATTATTGATTTTAAGTTCAATTTTCTTACAATTTTGTTTAAAACAGAATATAATTGAATGTTTGCCTCGAGAAACATGACGTGAAAGCCATCCATTGACAACAAAAGTTTATTTATAGTCACTCATGCCATTCGGAAGCCTTATTACTCGCTTAAAATAGTTTTATAGTCTCATTGTTGATTTTAAGTTGAATATTCTTACATTTTTTGTTAACAAAGTTTGAAATTGAATGTTTCCCTCGGGAAACGTGAAGCGAAAGCCATCTATTGACAAGAAAAGTTCATTTATAGTCACTCATTCTTTTGAGAGCGTTATTATTGGTTTTAAATGGATTTATAATCTCATTATTGAATTTAAGTTCAATTTTATTAAAATTTTGGTTAAAACAGAATATAATTGAATGTTTGCCTCAAGAAACGTGACGCGAAAGCCATCCATTGACAAGGAAAGTTTAGTTATAGTCACTCATGCCTTCGGAAGCCTTATTAATCGCTTTAAATGCTTTTATAGTCTCATTATTGATTTTAAGTTGAATATTCTTACATTTTTGGTTAACAAAGATTGTAATTGAATGTTTGCCTCCAGAAACTTGAAGCGAAAGCCATTTATTGACAAGAAAAGTTCATTTATAGTCACTCATTCCTTTGAAAGCGTTATTATTGGTTTTAAATGGATTTATAATCTCATTATTGATTTTAAGTTCAATTTTCTTACAATTTTGTTTAAAACAGAATATAATTGAATGTTTGCCTCGAGAAACATGACGCGAAAGCCATCCATTGACAACAAAAGTTTATTTATAGTCACTCATGCCATTCGGAAGCCTTATTACTCGCTTAAAATAGGTTTACAGTCCCATTGTTGATTTTAAGTTGAATATTCTCACATTTTTGGTTAACAAAGTTTGTAATTGAATGTTTGCCTCGGGAAACTTGAAGCGAAAGCCATCTATTGACAAGAAAAGTTCATTTATAGTCACTCATTCCTTTGAAAGCGTTATTATTGGTTTTAAATGGATTTATAATTTCATTATTGATTTTAAGTTCAATTTTCTTACAATTTTGGTTAAAACAGAATATAATTGAATGTTTGCCTCGAGAAACATGACGCGAAAGCCATTTATTGACAAGGACAGTTGAGTTATAGTCACCCATGCCTTCGGAAGCCTTATTAATCGCTTTAAATGCTTTTATAGTCTCATTATTGATTTTAAGTTGAATATTCTTACATTTTTGGTTAACAAAGATTGTAATTGAATGTTTGCCTCGAGAAACGTGAAGCGAAAGCCATCTATTGACAAGAAAAGTTCATTTATAGTCACTCATTCCTTTGAAAGTGTTATTATTGGTTTTAAATGGATTTATAATCTCATTATTGATTTTCAGTTCAATTTTCTTACAATTTTGTTTAAAACAGAATATAATTGAATTTTTGCCTCGAGAAACATGACGCGAAAGCCATCCATTGACAGCAAAAGTTTATTTATAGTCACTCATGCCATTCGGAAGCCTTATTACTCGCTTAAAATAGTTTTATAGTCTCATTGTTGATTTTAAGTTGAATATTCTTACATTTTTTGTTAAAAAAGTTTGAAATTGAATGTTTCCCTCGGGAAACGTGAAGCGAAAAGCCATCTATTGACAAGAAAAGTTCATTTATAGTCACTCATTCTTTTGAAAGCGTTATTATTGGTTTTAAATGGATTTATAATCTCATTATTGAATTTAAGTTCAATTTTCTTACAATTTTGGTTAAAACAGAATATAATTGAATGTTTGCCTCAAGAAACGTGACGCGAAAGCCATCCATTGACAAGGAAAGTTTAGTTATAGTCACTCATGCCTTCGGAAGCCTTATTAATCGCTTTAAATGCTTTTATAGTCTCATTATTGATTTTAAGTTGAATATTCTTACATTTTTGGTTAACAAAGATTGTAATTGAATGTTTGCCTCCAGAAACTTGAAGCGAAAGCCATTTATTGACAAGAAAAGTTCATTTATAGTCACTCATTCCTTTGAAAGCGTTATTATTGGTTTTAAATGGATTTATAATCTCATTATTGATTTTAAGTTCAATTTTCTTACAATTTTGTTTAAAACAGAATATAATTGAATGTTTGCCTCGAGAAACATGACGCGAAAGCCATCCATTGACAACAAAAGTTTATTTATAGTCACTCATGCCATTCGGAAGCCTTATTACTCGCTTAAAATAGTTTTACAGTCTCATTGTTGATTTTAAGTTGAATATTCTCACATTTTTGGTTAACAAAGTTTGTAATTGAATGTTTGCCTCGGGAAACTTGAAGCGAAAGCCATCTATTGACAAGAAAAGTTCATTTATAGTCACTCATTCCTTTGAAAGCGTTATTATTGGTTTTAAATGGATTTATAATTTCATTATTGATTTTAAGTTCAATTTTCTTACAATTTTGGTTAAAACAGAATATAATTGAATGTTTGCCTCGAGAAACATGACGCGAAAGCCATTTATTGACAAGGACAGTTGAGTTATAGTCACCAATGCCTTCGGAAGCCTTATTAATCGCTTTAAATGCTTTTATAGTCTCATTATTGATTTTAAGTTGAATATTCTTACATTTTTGGTTAACAAAGATTGTAATTGAATGTTTGCCTCGAGAAACGTGAAGCGAAAGCCATCTATTGACAAGAAAAGTTCATTTATAGTCACTCATTCCTTTGAAAGTGTTATTATTGGTTTTAAATGGATTTATAATCTCATTATTGATTTTCAGTTCAATTTTCTTACAATTTTGTTTAAAACAGAATATAATTGAATTTTTGCCTCGAGAAACATGACGCGAAAGCCATCCATTGACAGCAAAAGTTTATTTATAGTCACTCATGCGATTCGGAAGCCTTATTACTCGCTTAAAATAGTTTTATAGTCTCATTGTTGATTTTAAGTTGAATATTCTTACATTTTTTGTTAAAAAAGTTTGAAATTGAATGTTTCCCTCGGGAAACGTGAAGCGAAAGCCATCTATTGACAAGAAAAGTTCATTTATAGTCACTCATTCTTTTGAAAGCGTTATTATTGGTTTTAAATGGATTTATAATCTCATTATTGAATTTAAGTTCAATTTTCTTACAATTTTGGTTAAAACAGAATATAATTGAATGTTTGCCTCAAGAAACGTGACGCGAAAGCCATCCATTGACAAGGAAAGTGTAGTTATAGTCACTCATGCCTTCGGAAGCCTTATTAATCGCTTTAAATGCTTTTATAGTCTCATTATTGATTTTAAGTTGAATATTCTTACATTTTTGGTTAACAAAGATTGTAATTGAATGTTTGCCTCCAGAAACTTAAAAGCGAAAGCCATTTATTGACAAGAAAAGTTCATTTATAGTCACTCATTCCTTTGAAAGCGTTATTATGGGTTTTAAATGGATTTATAATCTCATTATTGATTTTAAGTTCAATTTTCTTACAATTTTGTTTAAAACAGAATATAATTGAATGTTTGCCTCGAGAAACATGACGCGAAAGCCATCCATTAACAACAAAAGTTTATTTATAGTCACTCATGCGATTCGAAAGCCTTATTACTCGCTTAAAATAGTTTTATAGTCTCATTGTTGATTTTAAGTTGAATATTCTTACATTTTTTGTTAACAAAGTTTGTAATTGATTGTTTGGCTCGGGAAACGTGAAGCGAAAGCCATCTATTGACAAGAAAAGTTCATTTATAGTCACTCATTCCTTTGAAAGCGTTATTATTGGTTTTAAATGGATTTATAATCTCAATATTGATTTTAAGTTCAATTTTCTTAATATTTTGGTTAAAACAGAATATAATTGAATGTTTACCTCGAGAAACGTGACGCGAAAGCCATCCATTGACAAGGAAAGTTTAGTTATAGTCACTCATGCCTTCGGAAGCCTTATTAATCGCTTTAAATGCTTTTATAGTCTCATTATTGATTTTAAGTTGAATATTCTTATATTTTTGGTTAACAAAGATTGTAATTGAATGTTTGCCTCGAGAAACGTGCAGCGAAAGCCATCTATTGACAAGAAAAGTTCATTTATAGTCACTCATTCCTTTGAAAGTGTTATTATTGGTTTTAAATGGATTTATAATCTCATTATTGATTTTAAGTTCAATTTTCTTACAATTTTGTTTAAAACAGAATATAATTGAATGTTTGCCTCGAGAAACATGACGCGAAAGCCATCCATTGACAACAAAAGTTTATTTATAGTCACTCATGCCTTCGGAAGCCTTATTACCCGCTTTAAATAGTTTTATAGTCTCATTATTAATTTTAAGTTGAATATTCTTACATTTTTGGTTAAAACAGATTATAATTGAATGTTAGCCTCGGGAAACGTGAAGCGAAACTCATCTATTGACAAGAAAAGTTCATTTAAAGTCACTCATTCCTTTGAAAGCGTTATTATTGGTTTTCAATGTATTTATAATCTCATTATTGATTTTAAGTTCAATTTTCTTACAATTTTGGTTAAAACAGAATATAATTGAATGTTTGCCTCAAGAAACGTGACGCGAAAACCATCCACTGACAAGGAAAGTTTAGTTATAGTCACTCATGCCTTCGGAAGCCTTATTAATCGCTTTAAATGCTTTTATAGTCTCATTATTGATTTTAAGTTGAATATTCTTACATTTTTGGTTAACAAAGATTGTAATTGAATGTTTACCTCGAGAAACGTGAAGCGAAAGCCATCTATTGACAAGAAAAGTTCATTTATAGTCACTATTTCCTTTGAAAGCGTTATTATTGGTTTTAAATGGATTTATAATCTCATTATTGATTTTAAGTTCAATTTTCTTACAATTTTGTTTAAAACAGAATATAATTGAATGTTTGCCTCGAGAAACATGACGTGAAAGCCATCCATTGACAACAAAAGTTTATTTATAGTCACTCATGCCATTCGGAAGCCTTATTACTCGCTTAAAATAGTTTTATAGTCTCATTGTTGATTTTAAGTTGAATATTCTTACATTTTTTGTTAACAAAGTTTGAAATTGAATGTTTCCCTCGGGAAACGTGAAGCGAAAGCCATCTATTGACAAGAAAAGTTCATTTATAGTCACTCATTCTTTTGAGAGCGTTATTATTGGTTTTAAATGGATTTATAATCTCATTATTGAATTTAAGTTCAATTTTCTTAAAATTTTGGTTAAAACAGAATATAATTGAATGTTTGCCTCAAGAAACGTGACGCGAAAGCCATCCATTGACAAGGAAAGTTTAGTTATAGTCACTCATGCCTTCGGAAGCCTTATTAATCGCTTTAAATGCTTTTATAGTCTCATTATTGATTTTAAGTTGAATATTCTTACATTTTTGGTTAACAAAGATTGTAATTGAATGTTTGCCTCCAGAAACTTGAAGCGAAAGCCATTTATTGACAAGAAAAGTTCATTTATAGTCACTCATTCCTTTGAAAGCGTTATTATTGGTTTTAAATGGATTTATAATCTCATTATTGATTTTAAGTTCAATTTTCTTACAATTTTGTTTAAAACAGAATATAATTGAATGTTTGCCTCGAGAAACATGACGCGAAAGCCATCCATTGACAACAAAAGTTTATTTATAGTCACTCATGCCATTCGGAAGCCTTATTACTCGCTTAAAATAGTTTTACAGTCTCATTGTTGATTTTAAGTTGAATATTCTCACATTTTTGGTTAACAAAGTTTGTAATTGAATGTTTGCCTCGGGAAACTTGAAGCGAAAGCCATCTATTGACAAGAAAAGTTCATTTATAGTCACTCATTCCTTTGAAAGCGTTATTATTGGTTTTAAATGGATTTATAATTTCATTATTGATTTTAAGTTCAATTTTCTTACAATTTTGGTTAAAACAGAATATAATTGAATGTTTGCCTCGAGAAACATGACGCGAAAGCCATTTATTGACAAGGACAGTTGAGTTATAGTCACCCATGCCTTCGGAAGCCTTATTAATCGCTTTAAATGCTTTTATAGTCTCATTATTGATTTTAAGTTGAATATTCTTACATTTTTGGTTAACAAAGATTGTAATTGAATGTTTGCCTCGAGAAACGTGAAGCGAAAGCCATCTATTGACAAGAAAAGTTCATTTATAGTCACTCATTCCTTTGAAAGTGTTATTATTGGTTTTAAATGGATTTATAATCTCATTATTGATTTTCAGTTCAATTTTCTTACAATTTTGTTTAAAACAGAATATAATTGAATTTTTGCCTCGAGAAACATGACGCAAAAGCCATCCATTGACAGCAAAAGTTTATTTATAGTCACTCATGCGATTCGGAAGCCTTATTACTCGCTTAAAATAGTTTTATAGTCTCATTGTTGATTTTAAGTTGAATATTCTTACATTTTTTGTTAAAAAAGTTTGAAATTGAATGTTTCCCTCGGGAAACGTGAAGCGAAAGCCATCTATTGACAAGAAAAGTTCATTTATAGTCACTCATTCTTTTGAAAGCGTTATTATTGGTTTTAAATGGATTTATAATCTCATTATTGAATTTAAGTTCAATTTTCTTACAATTTTGGTTAAAACAGAATATAATTGAATGTTTGCCTCAAGAAACGTGACGCGAAAGCCATCCATTGACAAGGAAAGTGTAGTTATAGTCACTCATGCCTTCGGAAGCCTTATTAATCGCTTTAAATGCTTTTATAGTCTCATTATTGATTTTAAGTTGAATATTCTTACATTTTTGGTTAACAAAGATTGTAATTGAATGTTTGCCTCCAGAAACTTAAAAGCGAAAGCCATTTATTGACAAGAAAAGTTCATTTATAGTCACTCATTCCTTTGAAAGCGTTATTATGGGTTTTAAATGGATTTATAATCTCATTATTGATTTTAAGTTCAATTTTCTTACAATTTTGTTTAAAACAGAATATAATTGAATGTTTGCCTCGAGAAACATGACGCGAAAGCCATCCATTAACAACAAAAGTTTATTTATAGTCACTCATGCGATTCGAAAGCCTTATTACTCGCTTAAAATAGTTTTATAGTCTCATTGTTGATTTTAAGTTGAATATTCTTACATTTTTTGTTAACAAAGTTTGTAATTGATTGTTTGGCTCGGGAAACGTGAAGCGAAAGCCATCTATTGACAAGAAAAGTTCATTTATAGTCACTCATTCCTTTGAAAGCGTTATTATTGGTTTTAAATGGATTTATAATCTCAATATTGATTTTAAGTTCAATTTTCTTAATATTTTGGTTAAAACAGAATATAATTGAATGTTTACCTCGAGAAACGTGACGCGAAAGCCATCCATTGACAAGGAAAGTTTAGTTATAGTCACTCATGCCTTCGGAAGCCTTATTAATCGCTTTAAATGCTTTTATAGTCTCATTATTGATTTTAAGTTGAATATTCTTATATTTTTGGTTAACAAAGATTGTAATTGAATGTTTGCCTCGAGAAACGTGCAGCGAAAGCCATCTATTGACAAGAAAAGTTCATTTATAGTCACTCATTCCTTTGAAAGTGTTATTATTGGTTTTAAATGGATTTATAATCTCATTATTGATTTTAAGTTCAATTTTCTTACAATTTTGTTTAAAACAGAATATAATTGAATGTTTGCCTCGAGAAACATGACGCGAAAGCCATCTATTGACAACAAAAGTTTATTTATAGTCACTCATGCCTTCGGAAGCCTTATTACCCGCTTTAAATAGTTTTATAGTCTCATTATTAATTTTAAGTTGAATATTCTTACATTTTTGGTTAAAACAGATTATAATTGAATGTTAGCCTCGGGAAACGTGAAGCGAAACTCATCTATTGACAAGAAAAGTTCATTTAAAGTCACTCATTCCTTTGAAAGCGTTATTATTGGTTTTCAATATATTGATAATCTCATTATTGATTTTAAGTTCAATTTTCTTACAATTTTGGTTAAAACAGAATATAATTGAATGTTTGCCTCAAGAAACGTGACGCGAAAACCATCCATTGACAAGGAAAGTTTAGTTATAGTCACTCATGCCTTCGGAAGCCTTATTAATCGCTTTAAATGCTTTTATAGTCTCATTATTGATTTTAAGTTGAATATTCTTACATTTTTGGTTAACAAAGATTGTAATTGAATGTTTACCTCGAGAAACGTGAAGCGAAAGCCATCTATTGACAAGAAAAGTTCATTTATAGTCACTATTTCCTTTGAAAGCGTTATTATTGGTTTTAAATGGATTTATAATCTCATTATTGATTTTAAGTTCAATTTTCTTACAATTTTGTTTAAAACAGAATATAATTGAATGTGTGCCTCGAGAAACATGACGTGAAAGCCATCCATTGACAACAAAAGTTTATTTATAGTCACTCATGCCATTCGGAAGCCTTATTACTCGCTTAAAATAGTTTTATAGTCTCATTGTTGATTTTAAGTTGAATATTCTTACATTTTTTGTTAACAAAGTTTGAAATTGAATGTTTCCCTCGGGAAACGTCAAGCGAAAGCCATCTATTGACAAGAAAAGTTCATTTATAGTCACTCATTCTTTTGAGAGCGTTATTATTGGTTTTAAATGGATTTATAATCTCATTATTGAATTTAAGTTCAATTTTCTTAAAATTTTGGTTAAAACAGAATATAATTGAATGTTTTCCTCAAGAAACGTGACGCGAAAGCCATCTATTGACAAGAAAAGTTTAGTTATAGTCACTCATGCCTTCGGAAGCCTTATTAATCGCTTTAAATGCTTTTATAGTCTCATTATTGATTTTAAGTTGAATATTCTTACATTTTTGGTTAACAAAGATTGTAATTGAATGTTTGCCTCCAGAAACTTGAAGCGAAAGCCATTTATTGACAAGAAAAGTTCATTTATAGTCACTCATTCCTTTGAAAGCGTTATTATTGGTTTTAAATGGATTTATAATCTCATTATTGATTTTAAGTTCAATTTTCTTACAATTTTGTTTAAAACAGAATATAATTGAATGTTTGCCTCGAGAAACATGACGCGAAAGCCATCCATTGACAACAAAAGTTTATTTATAGTCACTCATGCCATTCGGAAGCCTTATTACTCGCTTAAAATAGTTTTATAGTCTCATTGTTGATTTTAAGTTGAATATTCTCACATTTTTGGTTAACAAAGTTTGTAATTGAATGTTTGCCTCGGCAAACTTGAAGCGAAAGCCATCTATTGACAAGAAAAGTTCATTTATAGTCACTCATTCCTTTGAAAGCGTTATTATTGGTTTTAAATGGATTTATAGTCTCATTATTGATTTTAAGTTCAATTTTCTAATAATTTTGGTTAAAACAGAATATAATTGAATGTTTGCCTCGAGAAACATGACGCGAAAGCCATCCATTGACAAGGAAAGTTTAGTTATAGTCACCCATGCCTTCCGAAGTCTTATTAATCGCTTTAAATGCTTTTATAGTCTCATTATTGATTTTAAGTTGAATATTCTTACATTTTTGGTTAACAAAGCTTGTAATTGAATGTTTGCCTCGGTAAACGTGAAGCGAAAGCCATCTATTGACAAGAAAAGTTTATTTATAGTCACTCATTCCTTTGAAAGCGTTATTATTGGTTTTAAATGGATTTGTAATCTCATTATTGATTTTAAGTTCAATTTTCTTACAATTTTGGTTAAAACAGAATATAATTGAATGTTTGCCTCGAGAAACATGACGCGAAAGCCATCCATTGACAAGGAAAGTTTAGTTATAGTCACCCATGCCTTCGGAAGTCTTATTAATCGCTTTAAATGCTTTTATAGTCTCATTATTGATTTTAAGTTGAATATTCTTTTATTTTTGGTTAACAAAGCTTGTAATTGAATGTTTGCCTCGGGAAACGTGAAGCAAAAGCCATCTATTGACAAGAAAAGTTTATTTATAGTCACTCATTCCTTTGAAAGCGTTATTATTGGTTTTAAATGGATTTGTAATCTCATTATTGATTTTAAGTTCAATTTTCTTACAATTTTGGTTAAAACAGAATATAATTGAATGTTTGCCTCGAGAAACGTGACGCGAAAGCCATCCATTGACACGGAAAGTTTAGTTATAGTCACTCATGCCTTCGGAAGCCTTATTAATCGCTTTAAATGCTTTTATAGTCTAATTATTGATTTTAAGTTGAATATTCTTACATTTTTGGTTAACAAAGATTGTAATTGAATGTTTGCCTCGAGAAACGTGAAGGGAAAGCCATCTATTGACAAGAAAAGTTCATTTATAGTCACTCATTCCTTTGAAAGCGTTATTATTGGTTTTAAATGGATTTATAATCTCATTATTGATTTTAAGTTCAATTTTCTTACAATTTTGTTTAAAACAGAATATAATTGAATGTTTGCCTCGAGAAACATGACGCGAAAGCCATCCATTAACAACAAAAGTTTATTTATAGTCACTCATGCGATTCGAAAGCCTTATTACTCGCTTAAAATAGTTTTATAGTCTCATTGTTGATTTTAAGTTGAATATTCTTACATTTTTTGTTAAAAAAGTTTGTAATTGATTGTTTGGCTCGGGAAACGTGTAGCGAAAGCCATCTATTGACAGAAAAGTTCATTTATAGTCACTCATTCCTTTGAAAGCGTTATTATTGGTTTTAAATGGATTTATAATGTCAATATTGATTTTAAGTTCAATTTTCTTAATATTTTGGTTAAAACAGAATATAATTGAATGTTTACCTCGAGAAACGTGACGCGAAAGCCATCCATTGACAAGGAAAGTTTAGTTATAGTCACTCATGCCTTCGGAAGCCTTATTAATCGCTTTAAATGCTTTTATAGTCTCATTATTGATTTTAAGTTGAATATTCTTATATTTTTGGTTAACAAAGATTGTAATTGAATGTTTGCCTCGAGAAACGTGCAGCGAAAGCCATCTATTGACAAGAAAAGTTCATTTATAGTCACTCATTCCTTTGAAAGCGTTATTATTGGTTTTAAATGTATTTATAATCTCATTATTGATTTTTAGTTCAATTTTCTTACAATTTTGTTTAAAATAGAATATAATTGAATGTTTTCCTCGAGAAACATGACGCGAAAACCATCCATTGACAACAAAAGTTTATTTATAGTCACTCATGCCTTCGGAAGCCTTATTACCAACTTTAAATAGTTTTATAGTCTCATTATTGATTTTAAGTTGAATATTCTTACATTTTTGGTTAAAACAGATTATAATTGAATGTTAGCCTCGGGAAACGTGAAGCGAAACCCATCTATTGACAAGAAAAGTTCATTTAAAGTCACTCCTTCCTTTGAAAGCATTATTATTGGTTTTAAATGGATTTATAATCTCATTTTGGATTTTAAGTTCAATTTTCTTATAATTTTGGTTAAAACAGAATATAATTGAATGTTTACCTCGAGAAACGTGAAGCGAAAGCCATATATTGACAAGAAAAGTTCATTTATAGTCACTCATTCCTTTGAAATCGTTATTATTGGTTTTAAATGGATTTATAATCTCATTATTGATTTTAAGTTCATTTTTCTTACAATTTTGTTTAAAACAGAATATAATTGAATGTTTGCCTCGAGAAACATGACGCGAAAGCCATCCATTCACAACAAAAGTTTATTTATAGTCACTCATGCGATTCGAAACCCTTATTACTCGCTTAAAATAGTTTTATAGTCTCATTGTTGATTTTAAGTTGAATATTCTTACATTTTTTGTTAACAAAGTTTGTAATTGTTTGTTTGGCTTGGGAAACGTGAAGCGAAAGCCATCTATTGACAAGAAAAGTTCATTTATAGTCACTCATTCCTTTGAAAGCGTTATTATTGGTTTTAAATGGATTTATAATCTCAATATTGATTTTAAGTTCAATTTTCTTAATATTTTGGTTAAAACAGAATATAATTGAATGTTTGCCTCGAGAAACGTGACGCGAAAGCCATCCATTGACAAGGAAAGTTTAGTTATAGTCACTCATGCCTTCGGAAGCCTTATTAATCGCTTTAAATGCTCTTATAGTCTCATTATTGATTTTAAGTTGAATATTCTTACATTTTTGGTTAACAAAGATTGTAATCGAATGTTTGCCTCGAGAAACGTGAAGCGAAAGCCATCTATTGACAAGAAAAGTTCATTTATAGTCACTCATTCCTTTGAAAGCGTTATTATTGGTTTTAAATGGATTTATAATCTCATTATTGATTTTAAGTTCAATTTTCTTACAATTTTGTTTAAAACAGAATATAATTGAATGTTTGCCTCGAGAAACATGACGCGAAAGCCATCCATTGACAACAAAAGTTTATTTATAGTCACTCATGCCTTCGGAAGCCTTATTACCCGCTTTAAATAGTTTTATAGTCTCATTATTGATTTTAAGTTGAATATTCTTACATTTTTGGTTAAAACAGATTATAATTGAATGTTAGCCTCGGGAAACGTGAAACGAAACTCATCTATTGACAAGAAAAGTTCATTTAAAGTCACTCATTCCTTTGAAAGCGTTATTATTGGTTTTAAATGTATTTATAATCTCATTATTGATTTTAAGTTCAATTTTCTTACAATTTTGGTTAAAATAGAATATAATTGAATGTTTGCCTCAAGAAACGTGACGCGAAAACCATCCATTGACAAGGAAAGTTTAATTATAGTCACTCATGCCTTCGGAAGCCTTATTAATCGCTTTAAATGCTTTTATAGTCTCATTATTGATTTTAAGTTGAATATTCTTACATTTTTGGTTAACAAAGATTGTAATTGAATGTTTGCCTCGAGAAACGTGATGCGAAAGCCATCTATTGACAAGAAAAGTTCATTTATAGTCACTCATTCCTTTGAAAGCGTTATTATTGGTTTTAAATGCATTTATAATCTCGTTATTGATTTTAAGTTCAATTTTCTTACAATTTTGTTTAAAACAGAATATAATTGAATGTTTGCCTCGAGAAACATGACGCGAAAGCCATCCATTGACAACAAAAGTTTATTTATAGTCACTCATGCCATTCGGAAGCCTTATTACTCGCTTAAAATAGTTTTATAGTCTCATTGTTGATTTGAAGTTGAATATTCTCACATTTTTGGTTAACAAAGTTTGTAATTGAATGTTTGCCTCGGGAAACTTGAAGCGAAAGCCATCTATTGACAAGAAAAGTTCATTTATAGTCACTCATTTCTTTTAAAGCGTTATTATTGGTTTTAAATGGATTTATAATCTCATTATTGATTTTAAGTTCAATTTTCTTACAATTTTGGTTAAAATAGAATATAATTGAATGTTTGCCTCGAGAAACATGACGCGAAAGCCATCCATTGACAAGGAAAGTTTAGTTATAGTCACCCATGCCTTCCGAAGTCTTATTAATCGCTTTAAATGCTTTTATAGTCTCATTATTGATTTTAAGTTGAATATTCTTACATTTTTGGTTAACAAAGCTTGTAATTGAATGTTTGCCTCAGGAAACGTGAAGCGAAAGCCATCTATTGACAAGAAAAGTTTATTTATAGTCACTCATTCCTTTGAAAGCGTTATTATTGGTTTTAAATGGATTTGTAATCTCATTATTGATTTTAAGTTCAATTTTCTTACAATTTTGGTTAAAACAGAATATAATTGAATGTTTGCCTCGAGAAACATGACGCGAAAGCCATCCATTGACAAGGAAAGTTTAGTTATAGTCACCCATGCCTTCGGAAGTCTTATTAATCGCTTTAAATGCTTTTATAGTCTCATTATTGATTTTAAGTTGAATATTCTTTTATTTTTGGTTAACAAAGCTTGTAATTGAATGTTTGCCTCAGGAAACGTGAAGCGAAAGCCACCTATTGACAAGAAAAGTTTATTTATAGTCACTCATTCCTTTGAAAGCGTTATTATTGGTTTTTAAATGGATTTGTAATCTCATTATTGATTTTAAGTTCAATTTTCTTACAATTTTGGTTAAAACAGAATATAATTGAATGTTTGCCTCGAGAAACGTGACGCGAAAGCCATCCATTGACACAGAAAGTTTAGTTATTGTCACTCATGCCTTCGGAAGCCTTATTAATCGCTTTAAATGCTTTTATAGTCTCATTATTGATTTTAAGTTGAATATTCTTACATTTTTGGTTAACAAAGATTGTAATTGAATGTTTGCCTCGAGAAACGTGATGCGAAAGCCATCTATTGACAAGAAAAGTTCATTTATAGTCACTCATTCCTTTGAAAGCGTTATTATTGGTTTTAAATGGATTTATAATCTCATTATTGATTTTAAGTTCAATTTTCTTACAATTTTGTTTAAAACAGAATATAATTGAATGTTTGCCTCGAGAAACATGACGCGAAAGCCATCCATTAACAACAAAAGTTTATTTATAGTCACTCATGCGATTCGGAAGCCTTATTACTCGCTTAAAATAGTTTTATAGTCTCATTGTTGATTTTAAGTTGAATATTCTTACATTTTTTGTTAACAAAGTTTGTAATTGATTGTTTGGCTCGGGAAACGTGAAGCGAAAGCCATCTATTGACAAGAAAAGTTCATTTATAGTCACTCATTCCTTTGAAAGCGTTATTATTGGTTTTAAATGGATTTATAATCTCAATATTGATTTTAAGTTCAATTTTCTTAATATTTTGGTTAAAACAGAATATAATTGAATGTTTGCCTCGAGAAACGTGACGCGAAAGCCATCCATTGACAAGGAAAGTTTAGTTATAGTCACTCATGCCTTCGAAAGCCTTATTAATCGCTTTAAATGCTTTTATAGTCTCATTATTGATTTTAAGTTGAATATTCTCATATTTTTGGTTAACAAAGATTGTAATTGAATGTTTGCCTCGAGAAACGTGCAGCGAAAGCCATCTATTGACAAGAAAAGTTAATTTATAGTCACTCATTCCTTTGAAAGCGTTATTATTGGTTTTAAATGGATTTATAATCTCATTATTGAATTTTAGTTCAATTTTCTTACAATTTTGTTTAAAATAGAATATAATTGAATGTTTTCCTCGAGAAACATGACGCGAAAACCATCCATTGACAACAAAAGTTTATTTATAGTCACTCATGCTTTCGGAAGCCTTATTACCAGCTTTAAATAGTTTTATAGTCTCATTATTGATTTTAAATTGAATATTCTTACATTTTTGGTTAAAACAGATTATATTTGAATGTTAGCCTCGGGAAACGTGAAGCGAAACCCATCTATTGACAAGAAAAGTTCATTTAAAGTCACTCATTCCTTTGAAAGCATTATTATTGGTTTTAAATGGATTTATAATCTCATTTTGGATTTTAAGTTCAATTTTCTTATAATTTTGGTTAAAACAGAATATAATTGAATGTTTACCTCGAGAAACGTGAAGCAAAAGCCATATATTGACAAGAAAAGTTCATTTATAGTCACTCATTCCTTTGAAATCGTTATTATTGGTTTTAAATGGATTTATAATCTCATTATTGATTTTAAGTTCAATTTTCTTACAATTTTGTTTAAAACAGAATATAATTGAATGTTTGCCTCGAGAAACATGACGCGAAAGCCATCCATTAACAACAAAAGTTTATTTATAGTCACTCATGCGATTCGGAAGCCTTATTACTCGCTTAAAATAGTTTTATAGTCTCATTGTTGATTTTAAGTTGAATATTCTTACATTTTTGGTTAACAAAGATTGTAATTGAATGTTTGCCTCGAGAAACGTGAAGCGAAAGCCATCTATTGACAAGAAAAGTTCATTTATAGTCACTCATTCCTTTCAAAGCGTTATTATTGGTTTTAAATGGATTTATAATCTCATTATTGATTTTAAGTTCAATTTTCTTACAATTTTGTTTAAAACAGAATATAATTGAATGTTTGCCTCGAGAAACATGACGCGAAAGCCATCCATTGACAACAAAAGTTTATTTATAGTCACTCATGCCTTCGGAAGCCTTATTACCCGCTTTAAATAGTTTTATAGTCTCATTATTGATTTTAAGTTGAATATTCTTACATTTTTGGTTAAAACAGATTATAATTGAATGTTAGCCTCGGGAAACGTGAAACGAAACTCATCTATTGACAAGAAAAGTTCATTTAAAGTCACTCATTCCTTTGAAAGCGTTATTATTGGTTTTAAATGTATTTATAATCTCATTATTGATTTTAAGTTCAATTTTCTTACAATTTTGGTTAAAACAGAATATAATTGAATGTTTGCCTCAAGAAACGTGACGCGAAAACCATCCATTGATAAGGAAAGTTTAGTTATAGTCACTCATGCCTTCGGAAGCCTTATTAATCGCTTTAAATGCTTTTATAGTCTCATTATTGATTTTAAGTTGAATATTCTTACATTTTTGGTTAACAAAGATTGTAATTGAATGTTTGCCTCGAGAAACGTGAAGCGAAAGCCATCTATTGACAAGAAAAGTTCATTTATAGTCACTCATTCCTTTGAAAGCGTTATTATTGGTTTTAAATGGATTTATAATCTCGTTATTGATTTTAAGTTCAATTTTCTTACAATTTTGTTTAAAACAGAATATAATTGAATGTTTGCCTCGAGAAACATGACGCGAAAGCCATCCATTGACAACAAAAGTTTATTTATAGTCACTCATGCCATTCGGAAGCCTTATTACTCGCTTAAAATAGTTTTATAGTCTCATTGTTGATTTTAAGTTGAATATTCTCACATTTTTGGTTAACAAAGTTTGTAATTGAATGTTTGCCTCGGGAAACTTGAAGCGAAAGCCATCTATTGACAAGAAAAGTTCATTTATAGTCACTCATTCCTTTGAAAGCGTTATTATTGGTTTTAAATGGATTTATAATCTCGTTATTGATTTTAAGTTCAATTTTCTTACAATTTTGGTTAAAACAGAATATAATTGAATGTTTGCCTCGAGAAACATGACGCGAAAGCCATCCATTGACAACAAAAGTTTATTTATAGTCACTCATGCCTTCGGAAGCCTTATTACCCGCTTTAAATAGTTTTATAGTCTCATTATTGATTTTAAGTTGAATATTCTTACATTTTTGGTTAAAACAGATTATAATTGAATGTTAGCCTCGGGAAACGTGAAGCGAAACTCATCTATTGACAAGAAAAGTTCATTTAAAGTCACTCATTCCTTTGAAAGCGTTATTATTGGTTTTAAATGTATTTATAATCTCATTATTGATTTTAAGTTCAATTTTCTTACAATTTTGGTTAAAACAGAATATAATTGAATGTTTGCCTCAAGAAACGTGACGCGAAAACCATCCATTGACAAGGAAAGTTTAGTTATAGTCACTCATGCCTTCGGAAGCCTTATTAATCGCTTTAAATGCTTTTATAGTCTCATTATTGATTTTAAGTGGAATATTCTTACATTTTTGGTTAACAAAGATTGTAATTGAATGTTTGCCTCGAGAAACGTGAAGCGAAAGCCATCTATTGACAAGAAAAGTTTATTTATAGTCACTCATTCCTTTGAAAGCGTTATTATTGGTTTTAAATGGATTTGTAATCTCATTATTGATTTTAAGTTCAATTTTCTTACAATTTTGGTTAAAACAGAATATAATTGAATGTTTGCCTCGAGAAACATGACGCGAAAGCAATACATTGACAAGGAAAGTTTAGTTATAGTCACTCATGCCTTCGGAAGTCTTATTAATCGCTTTAAATGCTTTTATAGTCTCATTATTGATTTTAAGTTGAATATTCTTTTATTTTTGGTTAACAAAGCTTGTAATTGAATGTTTGCCTCGGGAAACGTGAAGTGAAAGCCATCTATTGGCAAGAAAAGTTTATTTATAGTCACTCATTCCTTTGAAAGCGTTATTATTGGTTTTAAATGGATTTGTAATCTCATTATTGATTTTATGTTCAATTTTCTTACAATTTTTGTTAAAACAGAATATAATTGAATGTTTGCCTCGAGAAACATGACGCGAAAGCCATCCATTGACAACAAAAGTTTAGTTATAGTCACCCATGCCTTCGGAAGTCTTATTAATCGCTTTAAATGCTTTTATAGTCTCATTATTGATTTTAAGTTGAATATTCTAACATTTTTGGTTAACAAAGCTTGTAATTGAATGTTTGCCTCGGGAAACGTGAAGCGAAAGCCATCTATTGACAAGAAAAGTTTATTTATAGTCACTCATTCCTTTGAAAGCGTTATTATTGGTTTTAAATGGATTTGTAATCTCATTATTGATTTTAAGTTCAATTTTCTTACAATTTTGGTTAAAACAGAATATAATTGAATGTTTGCCTCGAGAAACATGACGCGAAAGCAATATATTGACAAGGAAAGTTTAGTTATAGTCACTCATGCCTTCGGAAGTCTTATTAATCGCTTTAAATGCTTTTATAGTCTCATTATTGATTTTAAGTTGAATATTCTTTTATTTTTGGTTAACAAAGCTTGTAATTGAATGTTTGCCTCGGGAAACGTGAAGTGAAAGCCATCTATTGGCAAGAAAAGTTTATTTATAGTCACTCATTCCTTTGAAAGCGTTATTATTGGTTTTAAATGGATTTGTAATCTCATTATTGATTTTAAGTTCAATTTTCTTACAATTTTGGTTAAAACAGAATATAATTGAATGTTTGCCTCGAGAAACATGACGCGAAAGCCATCCATTGACAACAAAAGTTTAGTTATAGTCACCCATGCCTTCGGAAGTCTTATTAATCGCTTTAAATGCTTTTATAGTCTCATTATTGATTTTAAGTTGAATATTCTAACATTTTTGGTTAACAAAGCTTGTAATTGAATGTTTGCCTCGGGAAACGTGAAGCGAAAGCCACCTATTGACAAGAAAAGTTTATTTATAGTCACTCATTCCTTTGAAAGCGTTATTATTGGTTTTAAATGGATTTGTAATCTCATTATTGATTTTAAGTTCAATTTTCTTACAATTTTGGTTAAAACAGAATATTATTGAATGTTTGCCTCGAGAAACATGACGCGAAAGCCATCCATTGACAAGGAAAGTTTAGTTATAGTCACCCATGCCTTCGGAAGTCTTATTAATCGCTTTAAATGCTTTTATAGTCTCATTATTGATTTTAAGTTGAATATTCTTTTATTTTTTGTTAACAAAGTTTGTAATTGATTATTTTTTGTTAACAAAGTTTGTAATTGAATGTTTACCTTGGGAAACGTGAAGCGAAAGCCATCTATTGACATGAAAAGTTCATTTATAGTCACTCATTCCTTTGAAAGCGTTATTATTGGTTTTAAATGGATTTATAATCTCAATATTGATTTTAAGTTCAATTTTCTTAATATTTTGGTTAAAACAGAATATAATTGAATGTTTGCCTCGAGAAACGTGACGCGAAAGCCATCCATTGACAAGGAAAGTTTAGTTATAGTCACTCATGCCTTCGGAAGCCTTATTAATCGCTTTAAATGCTTTTATAGTCTCATTATTGATTTTAAGTTGAATATTCTTACATTTTTGGTTAACAAAGATTGTAATTGAATGTTTGCCTCGAGAAACGTGAAGCGAAAGCCATCTATTGACAAGAAAAGTTCATTTATAGTCACTCATTCCTTTGAAAGCGTTATTATTGGTTTTAAATGGATTTATAATCTCATTATTGATTTTAAGTTCAATTATCTTACAATTTTGTTTAAAACAGAATATAATTGAATGTTTGCCTCGAGAAACATGACGCGAAAGCCATCCATTGACAACAAAAGTTTATTTATAGTCACTCATGCGATTCGGAAGCCTTATTACTCGCTTAAAATAGTTTTATAGTCTCATAGTTGATTTTAAGTTGAATATTCTTACATTTTTTGTTAACAAAGTTTGTAATTGATTGTTTGGCTCGGGAAACGTGAAGCGAAAGCCATCTATTGACATGAAAAGTTCATTTATAGTCACTCATTCCTTTGAAAGCGTTATTATTGGTTTTAAATGGATTTATAATCTCAATATTGATTTTAAGTTCAATTTTCTTAATATTTTGGTTAAAACAGAATATAATTGAATGTTTGCCTCGAGAAACGTGACGCGAAAGCCATCCATTGACAAGGAAAGTTTAGTTATAGTCACTCATGCCTTCGGAAGCCTTATTAATCGCTTTAAATGCTTTTATAGTCTCATTATTGATTTTAAGTTGAATATTCTTACATTTTTGGTTAACAAAGATTGTAATTGAATGTTTGCCTCGAGAAACGTGAAGCGAAAGCCATCTATTGACAAGAAAAGTTCATTTATAAACACTCATTCCTTTCAAAGCGTTATTATTGGTTTTAAATGGATTTATAATCTCATTATTGATTTTAAGTTCAATTTTCTTACAATTTTGTTTAAAACAGAATATAATTGAATGTTTGCCTCGAGAAACATGACGCGAAAGCCATCCATTGACAACAAAAGTTTATTTATAGTCACTCATGCCTTCGGAAGCCTTATTTCCCGCTTTAAATAGTTTTATACTCTCATTATTGATTTTAAGTTGAATATTCTTACATTTTTGGTTAAAACAGATTATAATTGAATGTTAGCCTCGGGAAACGTGAAGCGAAACTCATCTATTGATAAGAAAAGTTCATTTAAAGTCACTCATTCCTTGGAAAGCGTTATTATTGGTTTTAAATGTATTTATAATCTCATTATTGATTTTAAGTTCAATTTTCTTACAATTTTGGTTAAAACAGAA
Source organism: Theobroma cacao (assembly GCF_053813885.1). Classification (NCBI taxonomy): domain Eukaryota; kingdom Viridiplantae; phylum Streptophyta; class Magnoliopsida; order Malvales; family Malvaceae; genus Theobroma; species Theobroma cacao. Next base: position 22,319,496 of record NC_142647.1, read on the forward strand.
TATAATTGAATGTTTGCCTCAAGAAACGTGACGCGAAAACCATCCATTGACAAGGAAAGTTTAGTTATAGTCACTCATGCCTTCGGAAGCCTTATTAATCGCTTTAAATGCTTTTATAGTCTCATTATTGATTTTAAGTTGAATATTCTTACATTTTTGGTTAACAAAGATTGTAATTGAATGTTTGCCTCGAGAAACGTGAAGCGAAAGCCATCTATTGACAAGAAAAGTTCATTTATAGTCACTCATTCCTTTGAAAGCGTTATTATTGGTTTTAAATGGATTTATAATCTCATTATTGATTTTAAGTTCAATTTTCTTACAATTTTGTTTAAAACAGAATATAATTGAATGTTTGCCTCGAGAAACATGACGCGAAAGCCATCCATTGACAACAAAAGTTTATTTATAGTCACTCATGCCATTCGGAAGCCTTATTACTCGCTTAAAATAGTTTTATAGTCTCATTGTTGATTTTAAGTTTAATATTCTTACATTTTTGGTTAACAAAGTTTGTAATTGAATGTTTGCCTCGGGAAACTTGAAGCGAAAGTCATCTATTGACAAGAAAAGTTCATTTATAGTCAGTCATTCCTTTGAAAGCGTTATTATTGGTTTTAAATGGATTTATAATCTCATTATTGATTTTAAGTTCAATTTTCTTACAATTTTGGTTAAAACAGAATATAATTGAATGTTTGCCTCGAGAAACATGACGCGAAAGCCATCCATTGACAAGGAAAGTTTAGTTCTAGTCACCCATGCCTTCGGAAGTCTTATTAATCGCTTTAAATGCTTTTATAGTGTCATTATTGATTTTAAGTTGAATATTCTTACATTTTCGGTTAACAAAGCTTGTAATTGAATGTTTGCCTCGGGAAACGTGAAGCGAAAGCCATCTATTGACAAGAAAAGTTTATTTATAGTCACTCATTCCTTTGAAAGCGTTATTATTGGTTTTAAATGGATTTGTAATCTCATTATTGATTTTAAGTTCAATTTTCTTACAATTTTGGTTAAAACAGAATATAATTGAATGTTTGCCTCGAGAAACATGACGCGAAAGCCATACATTGACAAGGAAAGTTTAGTTATAGTCACTCATGCCTTCGGAAGTCTTATTAATCGCTTTAAATGCTTTTATAGTCTCATTATTGATTTTAAGTTGAATATTCTTTTATTTTTGGTTAACAAAGCTTGTAATTGAATGTTTGCCTCGGGAAACGTGAAGCGAAAGCCATCTATTGACAAGAAGAGTTTATTTATAGTCACTCATTCCTTTGAAAGCGTTATTATTGGTTTTAAATGGATTTGTAATCTCATTATTGATTTTAAGTTCAATTTTCTTACAATTTTGGTTAAAACAGAATATAATTGAATGTTTGCCTCGAGAAACGTGACGCGAAAGCCATCCATTGACACGAAAAGTTTAGTTATAGTCACTCATGCCTTCGAAAGCCTTATTAATCGCTTTAAATGCTTTTATAGTCTCATTATTGATTTTAAGTTGAATATTCTTATATTTTTGGTTAACAAAGATTTTAATTGAATGTTTACCTCGAGAAACGTGAAGCGAAAGCCATCTATTGTTAAGAAAAGTTCATTTATAGTCACTCATTCCTTTGAAAGCGTTATAATTGGTTTTAAATGGATTTATAATCTCAATATTGATTTTAAGTTCAATTTTCTTATAATTTTGGTTAAAACAGAATATAATTGAATGTTTACCTCGAGAAACGTGAAGCGAAAGCCATCTATTGATAAGAAAAGTTCATTTATAGTCGCTAATTCCTTTGAAAGCGTTATTATTGGTTTTAAATGGATTTATAATCTCATTATTGATTTTAAGTTCAATATTCTTGCAATTTTGTTTAAAACAGAATATAGTTGAGTGTTTGCCTCGAGAAACGTGACGCGAAAACCATCCATTGACAACAAAAGTTTTTTTATAGTCACTCATGCCTTCGGAAGCCTTATTAATCACTTTAAATAGTTGTATAGTCTCATTATTGATTTTAAGTTGAATATTCTTACATTTTTGGTTAAAACAAAATATAATTGAATGTTTACCTCGAGAAACGTGAAGTGAAAGCCATCTATTGATAAGAAAGGTTCATTTATAGTCACTAATACCTTTGAAAGCGTTATTATTGGTTTTAAATGGATTTATAATCTCATTATTGATTTTAAGTTCAATTTTCTTACAATTTTGTTTAAAACAGAATATAATTGAATGTTTTCCTCGAGAAACATGACGCGAAAACCATCCATTGACAACAAAAGTTTATTTATAGTCACTCATGCCTTCGGAAGCCTTATTACCCGCTTTAAATAGTTTTATAGTCTCATTATTGATTTTAAGTTGAATATTCTTACATTTTTGGTTAAAACAGATTATAATTGAATGTTAGCTTAGGGAAACGTGAAGCGAAACCCATTTATTGACAAGAAAACTTCATTTAAAGTCACTCATTCCTTTGAAAGCGTTATTATTGGTTTTAAATGGATTTATAATCTCATTTTGGATTTTAAGTTCAATTTTCTTATAATTTTGGTTAAAACAGAATATAATTGAATGTTTACCTTGAGAAACGTGAAGCGAAAGCCATATATTGACAAGAAAAGTTCATTTATAGTCACTCATTCCATTGAAATCGTTATTATTGGTTTTAAATGAATTTATAATCTCATTATTGATTTTAAGTTCAATTTTCTTACAATTTTGGTTAAAACATAATATAATTGAATGTTTGCCTCGAGAAACGTGACGCGAAAGCCATCCATTGACACGGAAAGTTTAGTTATAGTCACTCATGCCTTCGGAAGCCTTATTAATCGCTTTAAATGCTTTTATAGTCTCATTATTGATTTTAAGTTGAATATTCTTACATTTTTGGTTAACAAAGATTGTAATTGATTGTTTGCCTCGAGAAACGTGAAGCGAAAGCCATCTATTGACAAGAAAAGTTCATTTATAGTCACTCAATCCTTTGAAAGCGCTATTATTGGTTTTAAATGGATTTATAAGCTCATTATTGATTTTAAGTTCAATTTTCTTACAATTTTGTTTAAAACAGAATATAATTTAATTTTTGCCTCGAGAAACATGACGCGAAAGCCATCCATTGACAGCAAAAGTTTATTTATAGTCACTCATGCCATTCGGAAGCCTTATTACTCGCTTAAAATAGTTTTATAGTCTCGTTGTTGATTTTAAGTTGAATATTCTTACATTTTTGGTTAACAAAGTTTGTAATTGAATGTTTGCCTCGGGAAACGTGAAGCAAAAGCCATCTATTGACAAGAAAAGTTCATTTATAGTCACTCATTCCTTTGAAAGCGTTATTATTGGTTTTAAATGGATTTATAATCTCATTATTGATTTTAAGTTCAATTTTCTTATAATTTTGGTTAAAACAGAATATAATTGAATGTTTACCTCGAGAAACGTGGAGCGAAAGCCATCTATTGATAAGAAAAGTTCATTTATAGTCACTAATTCCTTTGAAAGCGTTATTATTGGTTTTAAATGGATTTATAATCTCATTATTGATTTTAAGTTCAATATTCTCACAATTTTGTTGAAAACAGAATATAATTGAATGTTTGCCTCGAGAAACGTGACGCGAAAACCATCCATTGGCAACAAAAGTTTATTTATAGTCACTCATGCCTTCGGAAGCCTTATTAATCACTTTAAATAGTTTTATAGTCTCATTATTGATTTTAAGTTGAATATTCTTACATTTTTGGTTAAAACAGAATATAATTGAATGTTTACCTCGAGAAACGTGAAGCGAAAGCCATCTATTGATAAGAAAGGTTCATTTATAGTCACTAATACCTTCGAAAGCGTTATTATTGGTTTTAAATGGATTTATAATCTCATTATTGATTTTAAGTTCAATTTTCTTACAATTTTGTTTAAAACAGAATATAATTGAATGTTTTCCTCGAGAAACATGACGCGAAAACCATCCATTGACAACAAAAGTTTATTTATAGTCACTCATGCCTTCGGAAGCCTTATTACCCGCTTTAAATAGTTTTATAGTCTCATTATTGATTTTAAGTTGAATATTCTTACATTTGCGGTTAAAACAGATTATAATTGAATGTTAGCCTCGGGAAACGTGAAGCGAAACCCATCTATTGACAAGAAAAGTTCATTTAAAGTCACTCATTGCTTTGAAAGCGTTATTATTGGTTTTAAATGGATTTATAATCTCATTATTGATTTTAAGTTCAATTTTCTTACAAATTTGGTTAAAACAGAATATAATTGAATGTTTGCCTCAAGAAACGTGACGCGAAAGCCATCTATTGACAAGGAAAGTTTAGTTATAGTCACTCATGCCTTCGAAAGCCTTATTAATCGCTTTAAATGCTTTTACAGTCTCATTATTGATTTTAAGTTGAATATTCTTACATTTTTGGTTAACAAAGATTGTAATTGAATGTTTGCCTCGAGAAACGTGAAGCGAAAGCCATCTATTGACAAGAAGAGTTCATTTATAGTCACTCATTCCTTTGAAAGCGTTATTATTGGTTTGAAATGGATTTATAATCTCATTATTGATTTTATGTTCAATTTTCTTACAATTTTGTTTAAAACAGAATATAATTGAATGTTTGCCTCGAGAAACATGACGCGAAAGCCATCCATTGACAACAAAAGTTTATTTATAGTCACTCATACCTTCGGAAGCCTTATTAATCGCTTTAAATGCTTTTACAGTCTCATTATTGATTTTAAGTTGAATATTCTTACATTTTTTGTTAACAAAGATTGTAATTGAATGTTTACCTCGAGAAACGTGAAGCGAAAGCCATCTATTGACAAGAAAAGTTCATTTATAGTCACTCATTCCTTTGAAATCGTTATTACTGGTTTTAAATGGATTTATAATCTCGTTATTGATTTTAAGTTCAATTTTCTTAAAATTATGTTTAAAACAGAATATAATTGAATGTTTGCCTCGAGAAACATGACGCGAAAGCCATCCATTGACAACAAAAGTTTATTTATAGTCACTCATGCCATTCGGAAGCCTTATTACTCGCTTAAAATAGTTTTATAGTCTCATTGTTGATTTTAAGTTGAATATTCTTACATTTTTGGTTAACAAAGTTTGTAATTGAATGTTTGCCTTGGGAAACGTGAAGCGAAAGCCATAAATTGACAAGAAAAGTTTATTTATAGTCACTCATTCCTTTGAAAGCGTTATTATTGGTTTTAAATGGATTTATAATCTCATTATTGATTTTAAGTTCAATTTTCTTACAATTTTGGTTAAAATAGAATATAATTGAATGTTTTCCTCGAGAAACCTGACGCGAAAGCCATCCATTGACAAGGAAAGTTTAGTTATAGTCACTCATGCCTTCAGAAGCCTTATTAATCGCTTTAAATGCTTTTATAGTCTCATTATTGATTTTAAGTTGAATATTCTTACATTTTTGGTTAACAAAGATTGTAATTTAATTTTTGCCTCGAGAAACGTGAAGCGAAAGCCATCTATTGACAAGAAAAGTTCATTTATAGTCACTCATTCCTTTGAAAGCGTTATTATTGGTTTTAAATGGATTTATAATCTCATTATTGATTTTAAGTTCAATTTTCTTTCAATTTTGTTTCAAACAGAATATAATTGAATGTTTGCCTCTAGAAACATGACGCGAAAGCCATCCATTGACAACAAAAGTTTATTTATAGTCACTCATGCCATTCGGAAGCCTTATTACTCGCTTAAAATAGTTTTATAGTCTAATTGTCGATTTTAAGTTGAATATTCTTACATTTTTGGTTAACAAAGCTTGTAATTGAATGTTTGCCTCGGGAAACGTGAAGCGAAAGCCATCTATTGATAAGAAAAGTTCATTTATAGTCACTCATTCCTTTGAAAGCGTTATTATTGGTTTTAAATGGATTTATAATCTCATTATTGATTTTAAGTTCAATTTTCTTACAATTTTGGTTAAAACAGAATATAATTGAATGTTTGCCTCGAGAAACGTGACGCGAAAGCCATCCATTGACAAGGAAAGTTTAGTTATAGTCACTCATGCCTTCGGAAGCCTTATTAATCGCTTTAAATGCTTTTAGAGTCTCATTATTGATTTTAAGTTGAATATTCTTACATTTTTGGTTAACAAAGATTGTAATTGAATGTTTACCTCGAGAAACGTGAAGCGAAACCCATCTATTGACAAGAAAAGTTCATTTAAAGTCACTCATTCCTTTCAAAGCGTTATTATTGGTTTTAAATGGATTTATAATCTCATTATTGATTTTAAGTTCAATTTCCTTACAATTTTGTTTAAAACAGAATATAATTGAATGTTTGCCTCAAGAAACGTGATGCGAAAGCCATCCATTGACAAGGAAAGTTTAGTTATAGTCACTCATGCCTTCGGAAGCCTTATTAATCGCTTTAAATGCTTTTATAGTCTCATTATTGATTTTAAGTTTAATATTCTTACATTTTTGGTTAACAAAGATTGTAATTGAATGTTTGCCTCGAGAAACGTGAAGCGAAAGCCATCTATTGACAAGAAAAGTTCATTTATAGTCACTCATTCCTTTGAAAACGTTATTATTGGTTTTAAATGGATTTATAATCTCATTATTGATTTTAAGTTCAATTTTCTTACAATTTCGTTTAAAACAGAATATAATTGAATGTTTGCCTCGAGAAACATGACGCGAAAGCCATCCATTGACAACAAAAGTTTATTTAGAGTCACTCATGCCATTCGGAAGCCGTATTACTCGCTTAAAATAGTTTTATAGTCTCATTGTTGATTTTAAGTTGAATATTCTTACATTTTTGGTTAACAAAGTTTGTAATTGAATGTTTGCCTCGGGAAACGTGAAGCGAAAGCCATCTATTGACAAGAAAAGTTTATTTATAGTCACTCATTTCTTTGAAATCGTTATTATTGGTTTTAAATGGATTTATAATCTCATTATGGATTTTAAGTTCAATTTTCTTATAATTTTGGTTAAAACAGAATATAATTGAATGTTTTCCTCGAGAAACGTGAAGCGAAAGCCATCTATTGACAAGAAAGGTTCATTTATAGTCACTAATACCTTTGAAAGCGTTATTATTGGTTTTAAATGGATTTATAATCTCATTATTGATTTTAAGTTCAATTTTCTTACAATTTTGTTTAAAACAGAATATAATTGAATCTTTTCCTCGAGAAACATGATGCGAAAACCATCCATTGACAACAAAAGTTTATTTATAGTCACTCATGCCTTCGGAAGCCTTATTACCCGCTTTAAATAGTTTTATAGTCTCATTATTGATTTTAAGTTGAATATTCTTACATTTGTGGTTAAAACAGATTATAATTGAATGTTAGCCTCAGGAAACGTGAAGCGAAACCCATCTATTGACAAGAAAAGTTCATTTAAAGTCACTCATTCCTTTGAAAGCGTTATTATTGGTTTTAAATGGATTTATAATCTCATTATTGATTTTAAGTTCAATTTTCTTACAAATTTGGTTAAAACAGAATATAATTGAAAGTTTGCCTCAAGAAACGTGACGCGAAAGCCATCTATTGACAAGGAAAGTTTAGTTATAGTCACTCATGCCTTCGGAAGCCTTATTACTCGCTTAAAATAGTTTTATAGTCTCATTGTTGATTTTAAGTTGAATATTCTTACATTTTTGGTTAACAAAGTTTGTAATTGAATGTTTGTCTCGGGAAACGTGAAGCGAAACCCATCTATTGACAAGAAAAATTCATTTATAGTCACTCATTCCTTTGAAAGCGTTATTATTGGTTTTAAATGGATTTATAATCTCATTATTGATTTTAAGTTCAATTTTCTTACAATTTTGGTTAAAACAGAATATAATTGAATGTTTGCCTCGAGAAACGTGACGCGAAAGCCATCCATTGACAAGGAAAGTTTAGTTATAGTCACACATGCATTCGGAAGCCTTATTAATCGCTTTAAATGCTTTTATAGTCTCATTATTGATTTTAAGTTGAATATTCTTACATTTTTGGTTAACAAAGATTGTAATTTAATTTTTGCCTCGAGAAACGTGAAGCGAAAGCCATCTATTGACAAGAAAAGTTCATTTATAGTCACTCATTCCTTTGAAAGCGTTATTATTGGTTTTAAATAGATTTATAATCTCATTATTGATTTTAAGTTCAATTTTTTTACAAATTTGTTTAAAAGAGAATATAATTGAATGTTTGCCTCGAGAAACATGACGCGAAAGCCATCCATTGATAACAAAAGTTTATTTATAGTCACTCATGCCATTCGGAAGCCTTATTACTCGCTTAAAATAGTTTTATAGTCTCATTGTTGATTTTAAGTTGAATATTCTTATATTTTTGGTTAACAAAGCTTGTAATTGTATGTTTGCCTCGGGAAACGTGAAGCAAAACCCATCTATTGACAAGAAAAGTTCATTTATAGTCACTCATTCCTTTGAAAGCGTTATAATTGGTTTTAAATGGATTTATAATCTCATTATGGATTTTAAGTTGAATTTTCTTATAATTTTGGTTAAAAGAGAATATAATTGAATGTTTACCTCGAGAAACGTGAAGCGAAAGCCATATATTGACAAGAAAAGTTCATTTATAGTCACTCATTCCTTTGAAATCGTTATTATTAGTTTTAAATGGATTTATAATCTCATTATGGATTTTAAGTTCAATTTTCTTATAATTTTGGTTAAAACAGAATATAATTGAATGTTTACCTCGAGAAACGTGAAGCGAAAGCCATATACTGACAAGAAAAGTTCATTTATAGTTACTCATTCCTTTGAAATCGTTATTATTGGTTTTAAATGGATTTATAATCTCATTATTGATTTTAAGTTCAATTTTCTTACAATTTTGTTTAAAACAGAATATAATTGAATGTTTGCCTCGAGAAACATGACGCGAAAGCCATCCATTGACAACAAAAGTTTATTTATAGTCACTCATGCCTTCGGAAGCCTTATTACCCACTTTCAATAGTTTTATAGTCTCATTATTGATTTTACGTTGAATATTCTTACATTTTTCGTTAAAACAGATTATAATTGATTGTTAGCCTCGGGAAACGTGAAGCGAAACCCATCTATTGACAAGAAAAGTTCATTTAAAGTCACTCATTCCTTTGAAAGCGTTATTATTGGTTTTAAATGGATTTATAATCTCAGTATTGAATTTAAGTTCAATTTTCTTACAATTTTGGTTAAAACAGAATATAATTGAATGTTTGCCTCCAGAAACGTGACGCGAAAGCCATCCATTGACAAGGAAAGTTTAGTTATAGTCACTCATGCCTTCGGAAGCCTTATTAATCGCTTTAAATGCTTTTATAGTCTCATTATTGATTTTAAGTTGAATATTCTTACATTTTTGGTTAACAAAGATTGTAATTGAATGTTTGCCTCGAGAAACTTGAAGCGAAAGCCATTTATTGATAAGAAAACTTCATTTATAGTCACTCATTCATTTGAAAGCGTTATTATTGGTTTTAAATGGATTTATAATCTCATTATTGATTTTAAGTTCAATTTTCTTAAATTTTGCTTAAAACAGAATATAATTGAATGTTTGCCTCGAGAAACATGACGCGAAAGCCATCAATTGACAACAAAAGTTTATTTATAGTCACTCATGCCATTCGGAAGCCTTATTACTCGCTTAAAATAGTTTTATAGTCTCATTGTTGATTTTAAGTTGAATATTCTTACATTTTTGGTTAACAAAGTTTGTAATTGAATGTTTGCCTCGGGAAACGTGAAGCGAAAGCCATTAATTGACAAGAAAAGTTTATTTATAGTCACTCATTCCTTTGAAAGCGTTATTATTGATTTTAAATGGATTTATAATCTCATTATTGATTTTAAGTTCAATTTTCTTACAATTTTGGTTAAAACAGAATCTAATTGAATGTTTGCCTCGAGAAACCTGACGCGAAAGCCATCCATTGACAAGGAAAGTTTAGTTATACTCACTCATGCCTTCGGAAGCCTTATTAATCGCTTTAAATGCTTTTATAGTCTCATTATTGATTTTAAGTTGAATATTCTTACATTTTTGGTTAACAAAGATTGTAATTTAATTTTTGCCTCGAGAAACGTGAAGCGAAAGCCATCTATTGACAACAAAAGTTCATTTATAGTCACTCATGCCTTTGAAAGCGTTATTATTGGTTTTAAATGGATTTATAATCTCTTTATTGATTTTAAGTTCAATTTTCTTATAATTTTGGTTAAAACAGAATATAATTGAATGTTTACCTCGAGAAACGTGAATCGAAAGCCATATATTGACAAGAAAAGTTCATTTATAGTCACTCATTCCTTTGAAATCGTTATTATTGGTTTTAAATGGATTTATAATCTCATTATTGATTTTAAGTTCAATATTCTTACAATTTTGTTTAAAACAGAAGATAATTGAATGTTTGCCTCGAGAAACGTGACGCGAAAACCATCCATTGACAACTAAAGTTTATTTATAGTCATTCATGCCTTCGGAAGCCTTATTACCCGCTTTAAATAGTTTTATAGTCTCATTATTGATTTGAAGTTGAATATTCTTACATTTTTGGTTAAAACTGATTATAATTGAATGTTAGCCTTGGGAAACGTGAAACGAAACCCGCCTATTGACAAGAAAAGTTAATTTAAAGTCACTCATTCCTTTGAAAGCGTTATTATTGGTTTTAAATGGATTTATAATCTCATTTTGGATTTTAAGTTCAATTTTCTTATAATTTTGGTTAAAACAGAATATAATTGAATGTTTACCTCGAGAAACGTGAAGCGAAAGCCATATATTGACAAGAAAAGTTCATTTATAGTTACTCATTCCTTTGAAATCGTTATTATTGGTTTTAAATGGATTTATAATCTCATTATTGATTTTAAGTTCAATTTTCTTACAATTTTATTTAAAACAGAATATAATTGAATGTTTGCCTCGAGAAACATGACGCGAAAGCCATCCATTGACAAGGAAAGTTTAGTTATAGTCACTCATGCCTTCGGAAGCCTTATTAATCGCTTTAAATGCTTTTATAGTCTCATTATTGATTTTAAGTTGAATATTCCTACATTTTTGGTTAACAAATATTGTAATTGAATGTTTACCTCGAGAAACGTGAAGCGAAAGCCATCTATTGACAAGAAAAGTTCATTTATAGTCACTGATTCCTTTGAAAGCGTTATTATTGAGTTTAAATGGATTTATAATCTCATTATTGATTTTAAGTTCAATTTTTTTACAAATTTGTTTAAAACAGAATATAATTGAATGTTTTCCTCGAGAAACATGACGCGAAAACCATCCATTGATAACAAAAGTTTATTTATAGTCACTCATACCTTCGGAAGCCTTATTACCAGCTTTAAATAGTTTTATAGTCTCATTATTGATTTTAAGTTGAATATTCTTACATTTTTTGTTTAAACAGATTATAATTGAATGTTAGACTCGGGAAACGTGAAGCGAAACTCATCTATTGACAAGAAAAGTTCATTTAAAGTCACTCATTCCTTTGAAAGCATTATTATTGGTTTTAAATGGATTTATAATCTCATTATGGATTTTAAGTTCAATTTTCTTATAATTTTGGTTAAAACAGAATATAATTGAATGTTTACCTCGAGAAACGTGAAGCGAAAGCCATATACTGACAAGAAAAGTTCATTTATAGTTACTCATTCCTTTGAAATCGTTATTATTGGTTTTAAATGGATTTATAATCTCATTATTGATTTTAAGTTCAATTTTCTTACAATTTTGTTTAAAACAGAATATAATTGAATGTTTGCCTCGAGAAACATGACGCGAAAGCCATCCATTGACAACAAAAGTTTATTTATAGTCACTCATGCCTTCGGAAGCCTTATTACCCACTTTCAATAGTTTTATAGTCTCATTATTGATTTTACGTTGAATATTCTTACATTTTTCGTTAAAACAGATTATAATTGATTGTTAGCCTCGGGAAACGTGAAGCGAAACCCATCTATTGACAAGAAAAGTTCATTTAAAGTCACTCATTCCTTTGAAAGCGTTATTATTGGTTTTAAATGGATTTATAATCTCAGTATTGAATTTAAGTTCAATTTTCTTACAATTTTGGTTAAAACAGAATATAATTGAATGTTTGCCTCCAGAAACGTGACGCGAAAGCCATCCATTGACAAGGAAAGTTTAGTTATAGTCACTCATGCCTTCGGAAGCCTTATTAATCGCTTTAAATGCTTTTATAGTCTCATTATTGATTTTAAGTTGAATATTCTTACATTTTTGGTTAACAAAGATTGTAATTGAATGTTTGCCTCGAGAAACTTGAAGCGAAAGCCATTTATTGATAAGAAAACTTCATTTATAGTCACTCATTCATTTGAAAGCGTTATTATTGGTTTTAAATGGATTTATAATCTCATTATTGATTTTAAGTTCAATTTTCTTAAATTTTGCTTAAAACAGAATATAATTGAATGTTTGCCTCGAGAAACATGACGCGAAAGCCATCAATTGACAACAAAAGTTTATTTATAGTCACTCATGCCATTCGGAAGCCTTATTACTCGCTTAAAATAGTTTTATAGTCTCATTGTTGATTTTAAGTTGAATATTCTTACATTTTTGGTTAACAAAGTTTGTAATTGAATGTTTGCCTCGGGAAACGTGAAGCGAAAGCCATTAATTGACAAGAAAAGTTTATTTATAGTCACTCATTCCTTTGAAAGCGTTATTATTGATTTTAAATGGATTGATAATCTCATTATTGATTTTAAGTTCAATTTTCTTACAATTTTGGTTAAAACAGAATCTAATTGAATGTTTGCCTCGAGAAACCTGACGCGAAAGCCATCCATTGACAAGGAAAGTTTAGTTATACTCACTCATGCCTTCGGAAGCCTTATTAATCGCTTTAAATGCTTTTATAGTCTCATTATTGATTTTAAGTTGAATATTCTTACATTTTTGGTTAACAAAGATTGTAATTTAATTTTTGCCTCGAGAAACGTGAAGCGAAAGCCATCTATTGACAACAAAAGTTCATTTATAGTCACTCATGCCTTTGAAAGCGTTATTATTGGTTTTAAATGGATTTATAATCTCTTTATTGATTTTAAGTTCAATTTTCTTATAATTTTGGTTAAAACAGAATATAATTGAATGTTTACCTCGAGAAACGTGAATCGAAAGCCATATATTGACAAGAAAAGTTCATTTATAGTCACTCATTCCTTTGAAATCGTTATTATTGGTTTTAAATGGATTTATAATCTCATTATTGATTTTAAGTTCAATATTCTTACAATTTTGTTTAAAACAGAAGATAATTGAATGTTTGCCTCGAGAAACGTGACGCGAAAACCATCCATTGACAACTAAAGTTTATTTATAGTCATTCATGCCTTCGGAAGCCTTATTACCCGCTTTAAATAGTTTTATAGTCTCATTATTGATTTGAAGTTGAATATTCTTACATTTTTGGTTAAAACTGATTATAATTGAATGTTAGCCTTGGGAAACGTGAAACGAAACCCGCCTATTGACAAGAAAAGTTAATTTAAAGTCACTCATTCCTTTGAAAGCGTTATTATTGGTTTTAAATGGATTTATAATCTCATTTTGGATTTTAAGTTCAATTTTCTTATAATTTTGGTTAAAACAGAATATAATTGAATGTTTACCTCGAGAAACGTGAAGCGAAAGCCATATATTGACAAGAAAAGTTCATTTATAGTTACTCATTCCTTTGAAATCGTTATTATTGGTTTTAAATGGATTTATAATCTCATTATTGATTTTAAGTTCAATTTTCTTACAATTTTATTTAAAACAGAATATAATTGAATGTTTGCCTCGAGAAACATGACGCGAAAGCCATCCATTGACAAGGAAAGTTTAGTTATAGTCACTCATGCCTTCGGAAGCCTTATTAATCGCTTTAAATGCTTTTATAGTCTCATTATTGATTTTAAGTTGAATATTCCTACATTTTTGGTTAACAAATATTGTAATTGAATGTTTACCTCGAGAAACGTGAAGCGAAAGCCATCTATTGACAAGAAAAGTTCATTTATAGTCACTGATTCCTTTGAAAGCGTTATTATTGAGTTTAAATGGATTTATAATCTCATTATTGATTTTAAGTTCAATTTTTTTACAAATTTGTTTAAAACAGAATATAATTGAATGTTTTCCTCGAGAAACATGACGCGAAAACCATCCATTGATAACAAAAGTTTATTTATAGTCACTCATACCTTCGGAAGCCTTATTACCAGCTTTAAATAGTTTTATAGTCTCATTATTGATTTTAAGTTGAATATTCTTACATTTTTTGTTTAAACAGATTATAATTGAATGTTAGACTCGGGAAACGTGAAGCGAAACTCATCTATTGACAAGAAAAGTTCATTTAAAGTCACTCATTCCTTTGAAAGCATTATTATTGGTTTTAAATGGATTTATAATCTCATTTTGGATTTTAAGTTCAATTTTCTTATAATTTTGGTTAAAACAGAATATAATTGAATGTTTACCTCGAGAAACGTGAAGCGAAAGCCATATATTGACAAGAAAAGTTCATTTATAGTCACTCATTCCTTTGAAATCGTTATTATTGGTTTTAAATGGATTTATAATCTCATTATTGATTTTAAGTTCAATTTTCTTACAATTTTGTTTAAAACAGAATATAATTGAATGTTTGCCTCGAGAAACATGACGCGAAAGCCATCCATTGACAACAAAAGTTTATTTATAGTCACTCATGCCTTCGAAAGCCTTATTACCCGTTTTAAATAGTTTTATAGTCTCATTATTGATTTTAAGTTCAATTTTCTTGCATTTTTGGTTAAAACAGATTATAATTGAATGTTAGCCTCGGGAAACGTGAAGCGAAAGCCATCTATTGACAAGAAAAGTTCATTTATAGTCACTCATTCCTTTGAAAGCGTTATTATTGGTTTTAAATGGATTTATAATCTCATTATTGATTTTAAGTTCAATTTTCTTACAATTTTGGTTAAAACAGAATATAATTGAATGTTTGCCTCGAGAAACCTGACATGAAAGCCATCCATTGACAAGGAAAGTTTAGTTATAGTCACTCATGCCTTCAGAAGCCTTATTAATCGCTTTAAATGCTTTTATAGTCTCTTTATTGATTTTAAGTTTAATATTCCTCTATTTTTGGTTAAAACAGATTATAATTGAATGTTAGCCTCGGGAAACGTGAAGCGAAACCCATCTATTGACAAGAAAAGTTCATTTAAAGTCACTCATTCCTTTGAAAGCGTTATTATTGGTTTTAAATGGATTTATAATCTCATTTTGGATTTTAAGTTCAATTTTCTTACAATTTTGTTTAAAACAGAAGATAATTGAATGTTTTCCACGAGAAACATGACGCGAAAACCATCCATTGACAACAAAAGTTTATTTATAGTCACTCATGCCTTCGGAAGCCTTATTAATCACTTTAAATAGTTTTATAGTCTCATTATTGATTTTAAGATGAATATTCTTACATTTTTGGTTAAAACAGAATATAATTGAATGTTTACCTCGAGAAACGTGAAGCGAAAGCCATCTATTGATAAGAAAGGTTCATTTATAGTCACTAATACCTTTGAAAGCGTTATTATTGGTTTTAAATGGATTTATAATCTCATTATTGATTTTAAGTTGAATTTTCTTACAATTTTGTTTAAAACAGAATATAATTGAATGTTTTCCTCGAGAAACATGACGCGAAAACCATCCATTGACAACAAAAGTTTATTTATAGTCACTCATGCCTTCGGAAGCCTTATTACCCGCTTTAAATACTTTTATAGTCTCATTATTGATTTTAAGTTGAATATTCTTACATTTTTGGTTAAAACATATTATAATTGAATGTTAGCCTCGGGAAACGTGAAACGAAACCCATCTATTGACAAGAAAAGTTCATTTAAAGTCACTCATTCCTTTGAAAGCGTTATTATTGGTTTTAACTGGATTTATAACCTCATTTTGGATTTTAAGTTCAATTTTCTTATAATTTTGGTTAAAACAGAATATAATTGAATGTTTACCTCGAGAAACGTGAATCGAAAGCCATATATTGACAAGAAAAGTTCATTTATAGTCACTCATTCCTTTGAAAGCGTTATTATTGGTTTTAAATGGATTTATAATCTCATTATTGATTTTAAGTTCAATTTTCTTACAATTTTGTTTAAAACAGAATATAATTGAATGTTTTCCTCGAGAAACATGACGCGAAAACCATCCATTGACAACAAAAGTGTATTTATAGTCACTCATGCCTTCGGAAGCCTTATTACCCGCTTTAAATACTTTTATAGTCTCATTATTGATTTTCAGTTGAATATTCTTACATTTTTGGTTAAAGCAGATTATAATTGAATGTTAGCCTCGAGAAACGTGAAGCGAAACCCATCTATTGACAAGAAAAGTTCGTTTAAAGTCACGCAATCCTTTCAAAGCGTTATTATTGGTTTTAAATGGATTTATAATCTCATTATTGATTTTAAGTTCAATTTTCTTACAATTTTGGTTAAAACAGAATATAATTGAACGTTTACCTGAAGAAACGTGATGCGAAAGCCATCCATTGACAAGGAAAGTTTAGTTATAGTCACTCATGCCTTCGGAAGCCTTATTAATCGCTTTAAATGCTTTTATAGTCTCATTATTGATTTTAAGTTGAATATTCTTACATTTCTGGTTAACAAAGATTGTAATTGAATGTTTGCCTCGAGAAACGTGAAGCGAAAGCCATCTATTGACAAGAAAAGTTCATTTATAGTCACTCATTCCTTTGAAAGCGTTATTATTGGTTTTAAATGGATTTATAATCTCATTATTGATTTTAAGTTCAATTTTCTTACAATTTTGTTTAAAACAGAATATAATTGCATGTTTGCCTCGAGAAACATGACACGAAAGCCATCCATTGATAACAAAAGTTTATTTATAGTCACTCATGCCATTCGGAAGCCTTATTACTCGCTTAAAATAGTTTTATAGTCTCATTGTTGATTTTAAGTTGAATATTCTTACATTTTTGGTTAACAAAGTTTGTACTTGAATGTTTGCCTCGGGAAACGTGAAGCGAAAGCCATCTATTGACAAGAAAAGTTCATTTATAGTCACTCATTCCTTTGAAAGCGTTATTATTGGTTTTAAATGGATTTATAATCTCATTATTGATTTTAAGTTCAATTTTCTTACAATTTTGGTTAAAACAGAATATAATTGAATGTTTGCCTCGAGAAACATGACGCGAAAGCCATCCATTGATAACAAAAGTTTATTTATACTCACTCATGCCATTCGGAAGCCTTATTACTCGCTTAAAATAGTTTTATAGTCTCATTGTTGATTTTAAGTTTAATATTCTTACATTTTTGGTTAACAAAGCTTGTAATTGAATGTTTGCCTCGGGAAACGTGAAGCGAAAGCCATCTATTGACAAGAAAAGTTCATTTATAGTCACTTATTCCTTTGAAAGCGTTATTATTGGTGTTAAATGGATTTATAATCTCATTATTGATTTTAAGTTCAATTTTCTTTCAATTTTGGTTAAAACAGAATATAATTGAATGTTTACCTCGAGAAACGTGACGCGAAAGCCATCCATTGACAAGGAAAGTTTAGTTATAGTCACTCATGCCTTCGGAAGCCTTATTAATCGCTTTAAATAGTTTTATAGTCTCATTATTGATTTTAAGTTGAATATTCTTACATTTTTCGTTAAAACAGATTATAATTGAATGTTAGCCTCAGGAAACGTGAAGCGAAACCCATCTATTGACAAGAAAAGTTCATTTAAAGTCACTCATTCCTTTGAAAGCGTTATTATTGGTTTTAAATGGATTTATAATCTCATTATTGATTTTAAGTTCAATTTTCTTACAAATTTGGTTAAAACAGAATATAATTGAATGTTTGCCTCAAGAAACGTGACGCGAAAGCCATCAATTGACAAGGAAAGTTTAGTTATAGTCACTCATGCCTTCGGAAGTCTTATTGATCGCTTTAAATGCTTTTACAGTCTCATTATTGATTTTAAGTTGAATATTCTTACATTTTTGGTTAACAAAGATTGTAATTGAATGTTTTCCTCGAGAAAGGTTAAGCGAAAGCCATCTATTGACAAGAAAAGTTCATTTATAGTCGCTCATTCCTTTGAAATCGTTAATATTGGTTTTAAATGGATTTATAATCTCATTATTGATTTTAATTCAATTTTCTTACAATTTTGTTTAAAACAGAATATAATTGAATGTTTGCCTCGAGAAACATGACGCGAAAGCCATCCATTGACAAGAAAAGTTTATTTATAGTCACTCATGCCATTCGGAAGCCTTATTACTCGCTTAAAATAGTTTTATAGTCTCGTTGTTGATTTTAAGTTGAATATTCTTACATTTTTGGTTAACAAAGTTTGTAATTGAATGTTTGCCTCGGGAAACATGAAGCGAAAGCCATCTATTGACAAGAAAAGTTCATTTATAGTCACTCATTCCTTTGAAAGCGTTATTATTGGTTTTAAATGGATTTATAATCTCATTATTGATTTTAAGTTCAATTTTCTTACAATTTTGGTTAAAACAGAATATAATTCAATGTTTGCCTCGAGAAACGTGACGCGAAAGCCATCCATTGACAAGGAAAGTTTAGTTATAGTCACTCATGCCTTCGGAAGCCTTATTAATCGATTTAAATGCTTTTATAGTCTCATTATTGATTTTAAGTTCAATATTCTTACATTTTTGGTTAACAAAGATTGTAATTGAATGTTTGCCTCGAGAAACGTGAAGCGAAAGCCATCTATTGACAAGAAAAGTTCATTTATAGTCGCTCATTCCTTTGAAATCGTTATTATTGGTTTTAAATGGATTTATAATCTCATTATTGATTTTAAGTTCAATTTTCTTACAATTTTGTTTAAAACAGAATATAATTGAATGTTTGCCTCGAGAAACATGACGCGAAAGCCATCCATTGACAACAAAAGTTTATTTATAGTCACTTATGCCATTCGGAAGCCTTATTACTCGCTTAAAATAGTTTTATAGACTCATTGTTCATTTTAAGTTGAATATTCTTATATTTTTGGTTAACAAAGTTTGTAATTGAATGTTTACCTCGGGAAACGTGAAGCGAAAGCCATCTATTGACAAGAAAAGTTCATTTATAGTCACTCATTCCTTTGAAAGCGTTATTATTGGTTTTAAATGGATTTATAATCTCATTATTGATTTTAAGTTCAATTTTCTTACAATTTTGGTTAAAACAGAATATAATTGAATGTTTACCTCGAGAAACGTGAAGCGAAAGCCATCTATTGATAAGAAAGGTTCATTTATAGTCACTAATACCTTTGAAAGCGTTATTATTGGTTTTAAATGGATTTATAATCTCATTATTGATTTTAAATTCAATTTTTTTACAAATTTGTTTAAAACAGAATATAATTGAATGTTTGCCTCGAGAAACATGACGCGAAAGCCATCCATTGATAACAAAAGTTTATTAATAGTCACTCATGCCATTCGGAAGCCTTATTACTCGCTTAAAATAGTTTTATAGTCTCATTGTTGATTTTAAGTTGAATATTCTTACATTTTTGGTTAACAAAGCTTGTAATTGAATGTTTGCCTCGAGAAACGTGAAGTGAAACCCATCTATTGACAAGAAAAGTTCATTTATAGTCACTCATTACTTTGAAAGCGTTATTATTGGTTTTAAATGGATTTATAATCTCACTATTGATTTTAAGTTCAATTTTCTTACAATTTTGGTTAAAACAGAATATAATTGAATGTTTGCCTCGAGAAACGTGATGCGAAAGCCACCCATTGACAAGAAAAGTTTAGTTATAGTCACTCATGCCTTCGGAAGCCTGATTACCCGCTTGAAATAGTTTTATAGTCTGATTATTGATTTTAAGTTGAATATTCTTACATTTTTGGTTAAAACAGATTATAATTGAATGTTAGCCTCGAGAAACGTGAAGCGAAACCCATCTATTGACAAGAAAAGTTCATTTAAAGTCACTCATTCCTTTGAAAGCGTTATTATTGGTTTTAAATGGATTTATAATCTCATTATTGATTTTAAGTTCAATTTTCTTACAAATTTGGTTAAAACAGAATATAATTGAATGTTTGCCTCAAGAAACGTGACGCGAAAGCCATCAATTGACAAGGAAAGTTTAGTTATAGTCACTCATGCCTTCGGAAGTCTTATTGATCGCTTTAAATGCTTTTACAGTCTCATTATTGATTTTAAGTTGAATATTCTTACATTTTTGGTTAACAAAGATTGTAATTGAATGTTTTCCTCGAGAAACGTTAAGCGAAAGCCATCTATTGACAAGAAAAGTTCATTTATAGTCGCTCATTCCTTTGAAATCGTTAATATTGGTTTTAAATGGATTTATAATCTCATTATTGATTTTAATTCAATTTTCTTACAATTTTGTTTAAAACAGAATATAATTGAATGTTTGCCTCGAGAAACATGACGCGAAAGCCATCCATTGACAACAAAAGTTTATTTATAGTCACTCATGCCATTCGGAAGCCTTATTACTCGCTTAAAATAGTTTTATAGTCTCATTGTTGATTTTAAGTTGAATATTCTTACATTTTTGGTTAACAAAGTTTGTAATTGAATGTTTCCCTCGGGAAACGTGAAGCGAAAGCCATCTATTGACAAGAAAAGTTCATTTATAGTCACTCATTCCTTTGAAATCGTTATTATTGGTTTTAAATGGATTTATAATCTCATTATGGATTTTAAGTTCAATTTTCTTATAATTTTGGTTAAAACAGAATATAATTGAATGTTTACCTCGAGAAACGTGAAGCGAAAGCCATCTATTGATAAGAAAGGTTCATTTATAGTCACTAATACCTTTGAAAGCGTTATTATTGGTTTTAAATGGATTTATAATCTCATTATTGATTTTAAGTTCAATTTTTTTACAAATTTGTTTAAAACAGAATATAATTGAATGTTTGCCTCGAGAAACATGATGCGAAAGCCATCCATTGATAACAAAAGTTTATTTATAGTCACTCATGCCATTCGGAAGCCTTATTACTCGCTTAAAATAGTTTTATAGTCTCATTGTTGATTTTAAGTTGAATATTCTTACATTTTTGGTTAACAAAGCTTGTAATTGAATGTTTGCCTCGGGATACATGAAGCGAAACTCATCTATTGACAAGAAAAGTTCATTTATAGTCACTCATTACTTTGAAAGCGTTATTATTGGTTTTAAATGGATTTATAATCTCACTATTGATTTTAAGTTCAATTTTCTTACAATTTTGGTTAAAACAGAATATAATTGAATGTTTGCCTCGAGAAACGTGATGCGAAAGCCACCCATTGACAAGAAAAGTTTAGTTATAGTCACTCATACCTTCGGAAGCCTTATTACCCGCTTTAAATAGTTTTATAGTCTCATTATTGATTTTAAGTTGAATATTCTTACATTTTTGGTTAAAACAGATTATAATTGAATGTTAGCCTCGGGAAACGTGAAGCGAAACCCATCTATTGACAAGAAAAGTTCATTTAAAGTCACTCATTCCTTTGAAAGCGTTATTATTGGTTTTAAATGGATTTATAATCTCATTATTGATTTTAAGTTCAATTTTCTTACAAATTTGGTTAAAACAGAATATAATTGAATGTTTGCCTCAAGAAACGTGACGCAAAAGCCATCCATTGACAAGGAAAGTTTAGTTATAGTCACTCATGCCTTCGGAAGTCTTATTGATCGCTTTAAATGCTTTTACAGTCTCATTATTGATTTTAAGTTGAATATTCTTACATTTTTGGTTAACAAAGATTGTAATTGAATGTTTGCCTCGAGAAACATGAAGCGAAAGCCATTTATTGACAAGAAAAGTTCATTTATAGTCGCTCATTCCTTTGAAATCGTTATTATTGGTTTTAAATGAATTTATAATCTCATTATGGATTTTAAGTTCAATTTTCTTATAATTTTGGTTAAAACAGAATATAATTGAATGTTTACCTCGAGAAACGTGAAGCGAAAGCCATCTATTGATAAGAAAGGTTCATTTATAGTCACTAATACCTTTGAAAGCGTTATTATTGGTTTTAAATGGATTTATAATCTCATTATTGATTTTAAGTTCAATTTTTTTACAAATTTGTTTAAAACAGAATATAATTGAATGTTTGCCTCGAGAAACATGATGCGAAAGCCATCCATTGATAACAAAAGTTTATTTATAGTCACTCATGCCATTCGGAAGCCTTATTACTCGCTTAAAATAGTTTTATAGTCTCATTGTTGATTTTAAGTTGAATATTCTTACATTTTTGGTTAACAAAGCTTGTAATTGAATGTTTGCCTCGGGATACATGAAGCGAAACTCATCTATTGACAAGAAAAGTTCATTTATAGTCACTCATTACTTTGAAAGCGTTATTATTGGTTTTAAATGGATTTATAATCTCACTATTGATTTTAAGTTCAATTTTCTTACAATTTTGGTTAAAACAGAATATAATTGAATGTTTGCCTCGAGAAACGTGATGCGAAAGCCACCCATTGACAAGAAAAGTTTAGTTATAGTCACTCATACCTTCGGAAGCCTTATTACCCGCTTTAAATAGTTTTATAGTCTCATTATTGATTTTAAGTTGAATATTCTTACATTTTTGGTTAAAACAGATTATAATTGAATGTTAGCCTCGGGAAACGTGAAGCAAAACCCATCTATTGACAAGAAAAGTTCATTTAAAGTCACTCATTCCTTTGAAAGCGTTATTATTGGTTTTAAATGGATTTATAATCTCATT
This sequence comes from Theobroma cacao, assembly GCF_053813885.1. Taxonomy (NCBI): domain Eukaryota; kingdom Viridiplantae; phylum Streptophyta; class Magnoliopsida; order Malvales; family Malvaceae; genus Theobroma; species Theobroma cacao. The sequence continues at coordinate 22,342,377 of NC_142647.1, forward strand.
ATTGATTTTAAGTTCAATTTTCTTACAAATTTGGTTAAAACAGAATATAATTGAATGTTTGCCTCAAGAAACGTGACGCAAAAGCCATCCATTGACAAGGAAAGTTTAGTTATAGTCACTCATGCCTTCGGAAGTCTTATTGATCGCTTTAAATGCTTTTACAGTCTCATTATTGATTTTAAGTTGAATATTCTTACATTTTTGGTTAACAAAGATTGTAATTGAATGTTTGCCTCGAGAAACATGAAGCGAAAGCCATTTATTGACAAGAAAAGTTCATTTATAGTCGCTCATTCCTTTGAAATCGTTATTATTGGTTTTAAATGAATTTATAATCTCATTATGGATTTTAAGTTCAATTTTCTTATAATTTTGGTTAAAACAGAATATAATTGAATGTTTACCTCGAGAAACGTGAAGCGAAAGCCATCTATTGATAAGAAAGGTTCATTTATAGTCACTAATACCTTTGAAAGCGTTATTATTGGTTTTAAATGGATTTATAATCTCATTATTGATTTTAAGTTCAATTTTTTTACAAATTTGTTTAAAACAGAATATAATTGAATGTTTGCCTCGAGAAACATGATGCGAAAGCCATCCATTGATAACAAAAGTTTATTTATAGTCACTCATGCCATTCGGAAGCCTTATTACTCGCTTAAAATAGTTTTATAGTCTCATTGTTGATTTTAAGTTGAATATTCTTACATTTTTGGTTAACAAAGCTTGTAATTGAATGTTTGCCTCGGGATACATGAAGCGAAACTCATCTATTGACAAGAAAAGTTCATTTATAGTCACTCATTACTTTGAAAGCGTTATTATTGGTTTTAAATGGATTTATAATCTCACTATTGATTTTAAGTTCAATTTTCTTACAATTTTGGTTAAAACAGAATATAATTGAATGTTTGCCTCGAGAAACGTGATGCGAAAGCCACCCATTGACAAGAAAAGTTTAGTTATAGTCACTCATACCTTCGGAAGCCTTATTACCCGCTTTAAATAGTTTTATAGTCTCATTATTGATTTTAAGTTGAATATTCTTACATTTTTGGTTAAAACAGATTATAATTGAATGTTAGCCTCGGGAAACGTGAAGCGAAACCCATCTATTGACAAGAAAAGTTCATTTAAAGTCACTCATTCCTTTGAAAGCGTTATTATTGGTTTTAAATGGATTTATAATCTCATTATTGATTTTAAGTTCAATTTTCTTACAAATTTGGTTAAAACAGAATATAATTGAATGTTTGCCTCAAGAAACGTGACGCAAAAGCCATCCATTGACAAGGAAAGTTTAGTTATAGTCACTCATGCCTTCGGAAGTCTTATTGATCGCTTTAAATGCTTTTACAGTCTCATTATTGATTTTAAGTTGAATATTCTTACATTTTTGGTTAACAAAGATTGTAATTGAATGTTTGCCTCGAGAAACATGAAGCGAAAGCCATTTATTGACAAGAAAAGTTCATTTATAGTCGCTCATTCCTTTGAAATCGTTATTATTGGTTTTAAATGAATTTATAATCTCATTATGGATTTTAAGTTCAATTTTCTTATAATTTTGGTTAAAACAGAATATAATTGAATGTTTACCTCGAGAAACGTGAAGCGAAAGCCATCTATTGATAAGAAAGGTTCATTTATAGTCACTAATACCTTTGAAAGCGTTATTATTGGTTTTAAATGGATTTATAATCTCATTATTGATTTTAAGTTCAATTTTTTTACAAATTTGTTTAAAACAGAATATAATTGAATGTTTGCCTCGAGAAACATGATGCGAAAGCCATCCATTGATAACAAAAGTTTATTTATAGTCACTCATGCCATTCGGAAGCCTTATTACTCGCTTAAAATAGTTTTATAGTCTCATTGTTGATTTTAAGTTGAATATTCTTACATTTTTGGTTAACAAAGCTTGTAATTGAATGTTTGCCTCGGGATACATGAAGCGAAACTCATCTATTGACAAGAAAAGTTCATTTATAGTCACTCATTACTTTGAAAGCGTTATTATTGGTTTTAAATGGATTTATAATCTCACTATTGATTTTAAGTTCAATTTTCTTACAATTTTGGTTAAAACAGAATATAATTGAATGTTTGCCTCGAGAAACGTGATGCGAAAGCCACCCATTGACAAGAAAAGTTTAGTTATAGTCACTCATACCTTCGGAAGCCTTATTACCCGCTTTAAATAGTTTTATAGTCTCATTATTGATTTTAAGTTGAATATTCTTACATTTTTGGTTAAAACAGATTATAATTGAATGTTAGCCTCGGGAAACGTGAAGCGAAACCCATCTATTGACAAGAAAAGTTCATTTAAAGTCACTCATTCCTTTGAAAGCGTTATTATTGGTTTTAAATGGATTTATAATCTCATTATTGATTTTAAGTTCAATTTTCTTACAAATTTGGTTAAAACAGAATATAATTGAATGTTTGCCTCAAGAAACGTGACGCAAAAGCCATCCATTGACAAGGAAAGTTTAGTTATAGTCACTCATGCCTTCGGAAGTCTTATTGATCGCTTTAAATGCTTTTACAGTCTCATTATTGATTTTAAGTTGAATATTCTTACATTTTTGGTTAACAAAGATTGTAATTGAATGTTTGCCTCGAGAAACATGAAGCGAAAGCCATTTATTGACAAGAAAAGTTCATTTATAGTCGCTCATTCCTTTGAAATCGTTAATATTGGTTTTAAATGGATTTACAATCTCATTATTGATTTTAAGTTCAATTTTCTTACAATTTTGTTTAAAACAGAATATAATTGAATGTTTGCCTCGAGAAACATGACGCGAAAGCCATCCATTGACAACAAAAGTTTATTTATAGTCACTCATGCCATTCGGAAGCCTTATTACTCGCTTAAAATAGTTTTATAGTCTCATTGTTGATTTTAAGTTGAATATTCTTACATTTTTGGTTAACAAAGTTTGTAATTGAATGTTTGCCTCGGGAAACGTGAAACGAAAGCCATCTATTGACAAGAAAAGTTCATTTATAGTCACTCATTCCTTTGAAAGCGTTATTATTGGTTTTAAATGGATTTATAATCTCATTATTGATTTTAAGTTCAATTTTCTTACAATTTTGTTTAAAACAGAATATAATTGAATGTTTTCCTCGAGAAACATGATGCGAACACCATCCATTGACAACAAAAGTTTATTTATAGTCACTCATGCCTTCGGAGCCCTTGTTACTCGCTTTAAATAGTTTTATAGTCTCATTATTGATTTTAAGTTGAATATTCTTACATTTTTGGTTAAAACAGATTATAATTGAATGTTAGCCTCGGGAAACGTGAAGCGAAACCCATCTATTGACAAGAAAAGTTCATTTAAAGTCACTCATTCCTTTGAAAGCGTTATTATTGGTTTTAAATGGATTTATAATCTCATTATTGATTTTAAGTTCAATTTTCTTACAAATTTGGTTAAAACAGAATATAATTGAATGTTTGCCTCAAGAAACGTGACGCGAAAGCCATCCATTGACAAGGAAAGTTTAGTTATAGTCACTCATGCCTTCAGAAGCCTTATTAATCGCTTTAAATGCTTTTATAGTCTCATTATTGATTTTAAGTTGAATATTCTTACATTTTTGGTTAACAAAGATTGTAATTGAATGTTGCCTCGAGAAACGTGAAGCGAAAGCCATCTATTGACAAGAAAAGTTCATTTATAGTCCCTCATTGCTTTGAAATCGTTATTATTGGTTTTAAACGGATTTATAATCTCATTATTGATTTTAAGTTCAATTTTCTTACAATTTTGTTTAAAACAGAATATAATTGAATGTTTGCCTCGAGAAACATGACGCGAAAGCCATCCATTGACAACAAAAGTTTATTTATAGTCACTCATGCCATTCGGAAGCCTTATTGCTCGCTTAAAATAGTTTTATAGTCTCGTTGTTGATTTTAAGTTGAATATTCTTACATTTTTGGTTAACAAAGTTTGTAATTGAATGTTTGCCTCGGGAAACGTGAAGCGAAAGCCATCTATTGACAAGAAAAGTTCATTTATAGTCACTCATTCCTTTGAAAGCGTTATTATTGGTTTTAAATGGATTTATAATCTCATTATTGATTTTAAGTTTAATTTTCTTACAATTTTGGTTAAAACAGAATATAATTGAATGTTTACCTCGAGAAACGTGACGCGAAAGCCATCCATTGACAAGGAAAGTTTAGTTATAGTCACTCATGCCTTCGGAAGCCTTATTAATCGCTTTAAATGCTTTTATAGTCTCATTATTGATTTTAAGTTGAATATTCTTACATTTTTGGTTAACAAAGATTGTAATTGAATGTTTACCTTGAGAAACGTGAAGCGAAAGCCGACTATTGACAAGAAAAGTTCATTTATAGTCACTCATTCCATTGAAAGCGTTATTATTGGTTTTAAATGGATTTATAATCTCATTATTGATTTTAAGTTCAATTTTCTTACAATTTTGTTTAAAACAGAATATAATTGAATGTTTTCCTCGAGAAACATGATGCGAAAACCATCCATTGACAACAAAAGTTTATTTATAGTCACTCATGCCTTCGGAGCCCTTGTTACCCGCTTTAAATAGTTTTATAGTCTCATTATTGATTTTAAGTTGAATATTCTTGCATTTTTGGTTAAAACAGATTATAATTGAATGTTAGCCTCGGGAAACGTGAAGCAAAACCCATCTATTGACAAGAAAAGTTCATTTAAAGTCACTCATTCCTTTGAAAGCGTTATTATTGGTTTTAAATGGATTTATAATCTCATTATTGATTTTAAGTTCAATTTTCTTACAAATTTGGTTAAAACAGAATATAATTGAATGTTTGCCTCAAGAAACGTGACGCGAAAGCCATCCATTGACAAGGAAAGTTTAGTTATAGTCACTCATGCCTTCGGAAGCCTTATTAATCGCTTTAAATGCTTTTATAGTCTCATTATTGATTTTAAGTTGAATATTCTTACATTTTTGGTTAACAAAGATTGTAATTGAATGTTGCTTCGAGAAACGTGAAGCGAAAGCCATCTATTGACAAGAAAAGTTCATTTATAGTCACTCATTGCTTTGAAATCGTTATTATTGGTTTTAAACGGATTTATAATCTCATTATTGATTTTAAGTTCAATTTTCTTACAATTTTGTTTAAAACAGAATATAATTGAATGTTTGCCTCGAGAAACGTGACGCGAAAGCCATCCATTGAGAAGGAAAGTTTAGTTATAGTCACTCATGCCTTCGGAAGCCTTATTAATCGCTTTAAATGCTTTTATAGTCTCATTATTGATTTTAAGTTGAATATTCTTACATTTTTGGTTAACAAAGATTGTAATTGAATGTTTACCTCGAGAAACGTGAAGCGAAAGCCAACTATTGACAAGAAAAGTTCATTTATAGTCACTCATTCCATTGAAAGCGTTATTATTGGTTTTAAATGGATTTATAATCTCATTATTGATTTTAAGTTCAATTTTCTTACAATTTTGTTTAAAACAGAATATAATTGAATGTTTTCCTCGAGAAACATGATGCGAAAACCATCCATTGACAACAAAAGTTTATTTATAGTCACTCATGCCTTCGGAGCCCTTGTTACCCGCTTTAAATAGTTTTATCGTCTCATTATTGATTTTAAGTTGAATATTCTTACATTTTTGGTTAAAACAGATTATAATTGAATGTTAGCCTCGGGAAACGTGAAGCGAATGCCATCTATTGACAAGAAAAGTTCATTTAAAATCACTCATTCCTTTGAAAGCGTTATTATTGGTTTTAAATGGATTTATAATCTCATTATTGATTTTAAGTTCAATTTTCTTACAATTTTGGTTAAAACAGAATATAATTGAATGTTTGCCTCAAGAAACGTGACGCGAAAGCCATCCATTGACAAGGAAAGTTTAGTTATAGTCACTCATGCCTTCGGAAGCCTTATTAATCGCTTTAAATGCTTTTATAGTCTCATTATTGATTTTAAGTTGAATATTCTTACATTTTTGGTTAACAAAGATTGTAATTGAATGTTGCCTCGAGAAACGTGAAGCGAAAGCCATCTATTGACAAGAAAAGTTCATTGATAGTCACTCATTGCTTTGAAATCGTTATTATTGGTTTTAAACGGATTTATAATCTCATTATTGATTTTAAGTTCAATTTTCTTACAATTTTGTTTAAAACAGAATATAATTGAATGTTTGCCTCGAGAAACATGACGCGAAAGCCATCCATTGACAACAAAAGTTTATTTATAGTCACTCATGCCATTCGGAAGCCTTATTACTCGCTTAAAATAGTTTTATAGTCTCGTTGTTGATTTTAAGTTGAATATTCTTACATTTTTGGTTAACAAAGTTTGTAATTGAATGTTTGCCTCGGGAAACGTGAAGCGAAAGCCATCTATTGACAAGAAAAGTTCATTTATAGTCACTCATTCCTTTGAAAGCGTTATTATTGGTTTTAAATGGATTTATAATCTCATTATTGATTTTAAGTTCAATTTTCTTACAATTTTGGTTAAAACAGAATATAATTGAATGTTTGCCTCGAGAAACGTGACGCGAAAGCCATCTATTGACAAGGAAAGTTTAGTTATAGTCACTCATGCCTTCGGAAGCCTTATTAATCGCTTTAAATGCTTTTACAGTCTCATTATTAATTTTAAGTTGAATATTCTTACATTTTTGGTTAACAAAGATTGTAATTGAATGTTTACCTCGAGAAACGTGAAGCGAAAGCCATCTATTGACAAGAAAAGTTCATTTATAGTCACTCATTCCTTTGAAATCATTATTACTGGTTTTAAATGGATTTATAATCTCATTATTGATTTTAAGTTCAATTTTCTTACAATTTTGTTTAAAACAGAATATAATTGAATGTTTGCCACGAGAAACATGACGCGGAAGCCATCCATTGACAACAAAAGTTTATTTATAGTCACTCATGCCATTCGGAAGCCTTATTACTCGCTTAAAATAGTTTTATAGTCTCATTGTTAATTTTAAGTTGAATATTCTTACATTTTTGGTTAACAAAGTTTGTAATTGAATGTTTACCTCGGGAAACGTGAAGCGAAAGCCATCTATTGACAAGAAAAGTTCATTTATAGTCACTCATTCCTTTGAAATCGTTATTATTGGTTTTAAATGAATTTATAATCTCATTATGGATTTTCAGTTCAATTTTCTTATAATTTTGGTTAAAACAAAATATAATTGAATGTTTACCTCGAGAAACGTGAAGCGAAAGCCATCTATTGCTAAGAAAGGTTCATTTATAGTCACTAATACCTGTGAAAGCGTTATTATTGGTTTTAAATGGATTTATAATCTCATTATTGATTTTAAGTTCAATTTTCTTACAATTTTGTTTAAAACAGAATATAATTGAATGTTTTCCTCGAGAAACATGACGCGAAAGCCATCCATTGATAACAAAAGTTTATTTATAGTCACTCATGCCATTCGGAAGCCTTATTACTCGCTTAAAATAGTTTTATAGTCTCATTGTTGATTTTAAGTTGAATATTCTTACATTTTTGGTTAACAAAGTTTGTAATTGAATGTTTGCCTCGGGAAACGTGAAGCGAAAGCCATCTATTGACAAGAAAAGTTCATTTATAGTCACTCATTCCTTTGAAAGCGTTATTATTGGTTTTAAATGGATTTATAATCTCATTATTGATTTTAAGTTCAATTTTCTTACAATTTTGTTTAAAACAGAATATAATTGAATGTTTTCCTCGAGAAACATGATGCGAAAACCATCCATTGACAACAAAAGTTTATTTATAGTCACTCGTGCCTTCGGAGCCCTTGTTACCCGCTTTAAATAGTTTTATAGTCTCATTATTGATTTTAAGTTGAATATTCTTACATTTTTGGTTAAAACAGATTATAATTGAATGTTAGCCTCGGGAAACGTGAAGCGAAACCAATCTATTGACAAGAAAAGTTCATTTAAAGTCACTCATTCCTTTGAAAGCGTTATTATTGGTTTTAAATGGATTTATAATCTCATTATTGATTTTAAGTTCAATTTTCTTACAAATTTGGTTAAAACAGAATATAATTGAATGTTTGCCTCAAGAAACGTGACGCGAAAGCCATCCATTGACAAGGAAAGTTTAGTTATAGTCACTCATGCCTTCAGAAGCCTTATTAATCGCTTTAAATGCTTTTATAGTCTCATTATTGATTTTAAGTTGAATATTCTTACATTTTTGGTTAACAAAGATTGTAATTGAATGTTGCCTCGAGAAACGTGAAGCGAAAGCCATCTATTGACAAGAAAAGTTCATTTATAGTCCCTCATTGCTTTGAAATCGTTATTATTGGTTTTAAACGGATTTATAATCTCATTATTGATTTTAAGTTCAATTTTCTTACAATTTTGTTTAAAACAGAATATAATTGAATGTTTGCCTCGAGAAACATGACGCGAAAGCCATCCATTGACAACAAAAGTTTATTTATAGTCACTCATGCCATTCGGAAGCCTTATTGCTCGCTTAAAATAGTTTTATAGTCTCGTTGTTGATTTTAAGTTGAATATTCTTACATTTTTGGTTAACAAAGTTTGTAATTGAATGTTTGCCTCGGGAAACGTGAAGCGAAAGCCATCTATTGACAAGAAAAGTTCATTTATAGTCACTCATTCCTTTGAAAGCGTTATTATTGGTTTTAAATGGATTTATAATCTCATTATTGATTTTAAGTTTAATTTTCTTACAATTTTGGTTAAAACAGAATATAATTGAATGTTTACCTCGAGAAACGTGACGCGAAAGCCATCCATTGACAAGGAAAGTTTAGTTATAGTCACTCATGCCTTCGGAAGCCTTATTAATCGCTTTAAATGCTTTTATAGTCTCATTATTGATTTTAAGTTGAATATTCTTACATTTTTGGTTAACAAAGATTGTAATTGAATGTTTACCTTGAGAAACGTGAAGCGAAAGCCGACTATTGACAAGAAAAGTTCATTTATAGTCACTCATTCCATTGAAAGCGTTATTATTGGTTTTAAATGGATTTATAATCTCATTATTGATTTTAAGTTCAATTTTCTTACAATTTTGTTTAAAACAGAATATAATTGAATGTTTTCCTCGAGAAACATGATGCGAAAACCATCCATTGACAACAAAAGTTTATTTATAGTCACTCATGCCTTCGGAGCCCTTGTTACCCGCTTTAAATAGTTTTATAGTCTCATTATTGATTTTAAGTTGAATATTCTTGCATTTTTGGTTAAAACAGATTATAATTGAATGTTAGCCTCGGGAAACGTGAAGCAAAACCCATCTATTGACAAGAAAAGTTCATTTAAAGTCACTCATTCCTTTGAAAGCGTTATTATTGGTTTTAAATGGATTGATAATCTCATTATTGATTTTAAGTTCAATTTTCTTACAAATTTGGTTAAAACAGAATATAATTGAATGTTTGTCTCAAGAAACGTGACGCGAAAGCCATCCATTGACAAGGAAAGTTTAGTTATAGTCACTCATGCCTTCGGAAGCCTTATTAATCGCTTTAAATGCTTTTATAGTCTCATTATTGATTTTAAGTTGAATATTCTTACATTTTTGGTTAACAAAGATTGTAATTGAATGTTGCTTCGAGAAACGTGAAGCGAAAGCCATCTATTGACAAGAAAAGTTCATTTATAGTCACTCATTGCTTTGAAATCGTTATTATTGGTTTTAAACGGATTTATAATCTCATTATTGATTTTAAGTTCAATTTTCTTACAATTTTGTTTAAAACAGAATATAATTGAATGTTTGCCTCGAGAAACGTGACGCGAAAGCCATCCATTGAGAAGGAAAGTTTAGTTATAGTCACTCATGCCTTCGGAAGCCTTATTAATCGCTTTAAATGCTTTTATAGTCTCATTATTGATTTTAAGTTGAATATTCTTACATTTTTGGTTAACAAAGATTGTAATTGAATGTTTACCTCGAGAAACGTGAAGCGAAAGCCAACTATTGACAAGAAAAGTTCATTTATAGTCACTCATTCCATTGAAAGCGTTATTATTGGTTTTAAATGGATTTATAATCTCATTATTGATTTTAAGTTCAATTTTCTTACAATTTTGTTTAAAACAGAATATAATTGAATGTTTTCCTCGAGAAACATGATGCGAAAACCATCCATTGACAACAAAAGTTTATTTATAGTCACTCATGCCTTCGGAGCCCTTGTTACCCGCTTTAAATAGTTTTATCGTCTCATTATTGATTTTAAGTTGAATATTCTTACATTTTTGGTTAAAACAGATTATAATTGAATGTTAGCCTCGGGAAACGTGAAGCGAATGCCATCTATTGACAAGAAAAGTTCATTTAAAATCACTCATTCCTTTGAAAGCGTTATTATTGGTTTTAAATGGATTTATAATCTCATTATTGATTTTAAGTTCAATTTTCTTACAAATTTGGTTAAAACAGAATATAATTGAATGTTTGCCTCAAGAAACGTGACGCGAAAGCCATCCATTGACAAGGAAAGTTTAGTTATAGTCACTCATGCCTTCGGAAGCCTTATTAATCGCTTTAAATGCTTTTATAGTCTCATTATTGATTTTAAGTTGAATATTCTTACATTTTTGGTTAACAAAGATTGTAATTGAATGTTGCCTCGAGAAACGTGAAGCGAAAGCCATCTATTGACAAGAAAAGTTCATTGATAGTCACTCATTGCTTTGAAATCGTTATTATTGGTTTTAAACGGATTTATAATCTCATTATTGATTTTAAGTTCAATTTTCTTACAATTTTGTTTAAAACAGAATATAATTGAATGTTTGCCTCGAGAAACATGACGCGAAAGCCATCCATTGACAACAAAAGTTTATTTATAGTCACTCATGCCATTCGGAAGCCTTATTACTCGCTTAAAATAGTTTTATAGTCTCGTTGTTGATTTTAAGTTGAATATTCTTACATTTTTGGTTAACAAAGTTTGTAATTGAATGTTTGCCTCGGGAAACGTGAAGCGAAAGCCATCTATTGACAAGAAAAGTTCATTTATAGTCACTCATTCCTTTGAAAGCGTTATTATTGGTTTTAAATGGATTTATAATCTCATTATTGATTTTAAGTTCAATTTTCTTACAATTTTGGTTAAAACAGAATATAATTGAATGTTTGCCTCGAGAAACGTGACGCGAAAGCCATCTATTGACAAGGAAAGTTTAGTTATAGTCACTCATGCCTTCGGAAGCCTTATTAATCGCTTTAAATGCTTTTACAGTCTCATTATTAATTTTAAGTTGAATATTCTTACATTTTTGGTTAACAAAGATTGTAATTGAATGTTTACCTCGAGAAACGTGAAGCGAAAGCCATCTATTGACAAGAAAAGTTCATTTATAGTCACTCATTCCTTTGAAATCATTATTACTGGTTTTAAATGGATTTATAATCTCATTATTGATTTTAAGTTCAATTTTCTTACAATTTTGTTTAAAACAGAATATAATTGAATGTTTGCCACGAGAAACATGACGCGGAAGCCATCCATTGACAACAAAAGTTTATTTATAGTCACTCATGCCATTCGGAAGCCTTATTACTCGCTTAAAATAGTTTTATAGTCTCATTGTTAATTTTAAGTTGAATATTCTTACATTTTTGGTTAACAAAGTTTGTAATTGAATGTTTACCTCGGGAAACGTGAAGCGAAAGCCATCTATTGACAAGAAAAGTTCATTTATAGTCACTCATTCCTTTGAAATCGTTATTATTGGTTTTAAATGAATTTATAATCTCATTATGGATTTTCAGTTCAATTTTCTTATAATTTTGGTTAAAACAAAATATAATTGAATGTTTACCTCGAGAAACGTGAAGCGAAAGCCATCTATTGCTAAGAAAGGTTCATTTATAGTCACTAATACCTGTGAAAGCGTTATTATTGGTTTTAAATGGATTTATAATCTCATTATTGATTTTAAGTTCAATTTTCTTACAATTTTGTTTAAAACAGAATATAATTGAATGTTTTCCTCGAGAAACATGACGCGAAAGCCATCCATTGATAACAAAAGTTTATTTATAGTCACTCATGCCATTCGGAAGCCTTATTACTCGCTTAAAATAGTTTTATAGTCTCATTGTTGATTTTAAGTTGAATATTCTTACATTTTTGGTTAACAAAGTTTGTAATTGAATGTTTGCCTCGGGAAACGTGAAGCGAAAGCCATCTATTGACAAGAAAAGTTCATTTATAGTCACTCATTCCTTTGAAAGCGTTATTATTGGTTTTAAATGGATTTATAATCTCATTATTGATTTTAAGTTCAATTTTCTTACAATTTTGTTTAAAACAGAATATAATTGAATGTTTTCCTCGAGAAACATGATGCGAAAACCATCCATTGACAACAAAAGTTTATTTATAGTCACTCGTGCCTTCGGAGCCCTTGTTACCCGCTTTAAATAGTTTTATAGTCTCATTATTGATTTTAAGTTGAATATTCTTACATTTTTGGTTAAAACAGATTATAATTGAATGTTAGCCTCGGGAAACGTGAAGCGAAACCAATCTATTGACAAGAAAAGTTCATTTAAAGTCACTCATTCCTTTGAAAGCGTTATTATTGGTTTTAAATGGATTTATAATCTCATTATTGATTTTAAGTTCAATTTTCTTACAAATTTGGTTAAAACAGAATATAATTGAATGTTTGCCTCAAGAAACGTGACGCGAAAGCCATCCATTGACAAGGAAAGTTTAGTTATAGTCACTCATGCCTTCGGAAGCTTTATTAATCGCTTTAAATGCTTTTATAGTCTCATTATTGATTTTAAGTTGAATATTCTTACATTTTTGGTTAACAAAGATTGTAATTGAATGTTGCCTCGAGAAACGTGAAGCGAAAGCCATCTATTGACAAGAAAAGTTCATTTATAGTCACTCATTGCTTTGAAATCGTTATTATTGGTTTTAAACGGATTTATAATCTCATTATTGATTTTAAGTTCAATTTTCTTACAATTTTGTTTAAAACAGAATATAATTGAATGTTTGCCTCGAGAAACATGACGCGAAAGCCATCAATTGACAACAAAAGTTTATTTATAGTCACTCATGCCATTCGGAAGCCTTATTACTCGCTTAAAATAGTTTTATAGTCTCATTGTTAATTTTAAGTTGAATATTCTTACATTTTTGGTTAACAAAGTTTGTAATTGAATGTTTACCTCGGGAAACGTGAAGCGAAAGCCATCTATTGACAAGAAAAGTTCATTTATAGTCACTCATTCCTTTGAAATCGTTATTATTGGTTTTAAATGAATTTATAATCTCATTATGGATTTTAAGTTCAATTTTCTTATAATTTTGGTTAAAACAAAATATAATTGAATGTTTACCTCGAGAAACGTGAAGCGAAAGCCATCTATTGATAAGAAAGGTTCATTTATAGTCACTAATACCTTTGAAAGCGTTATTATTGGTTTTAAATGGATTTATAATCTCATTATTGATTTTAAGTTCAATTTTCTTACAATTTTGTTTAAAACAGAATATAATTGAATGTTTTCCTCGAGAAACATGACGCGAAAGCCATACATTGATAACAAAAGTTTATTTATAGTCACTCATGCCATTCGGAAGCCTTATTACTCGCTTAAAATAGTTTTATAGTCTCATTGTTGATTTTAAGTTGAATATTCTTACATTTTTGGTTAACAAAGCTTGTAATTGAATGTTTGCCTCGAGAAACGTGAAGCGAAACCCATCTATTGACAAGAAAAGTTCATTTATAGTCACTCATTCCTTTGAAATCGTTATTATTGGTTTTAAATGAATTTATAATCTCATTATGGATTTTAAGTTCAATTTTCTTATAATTTTGGTTAAAACAAAATATAATTGAATGTTTACCTCGAGAAACGTGAAGCGAATGCCATCTATTGATAAGAAAGGTTCATTTATAGTCACTAATACCTTTGAAAGCGTTATTATTGGTTTTAAATGGATTTATTATCTCATTATTGATTTTAAGTTCAATTTTCTTACAATTTTGTTTAAAACAGAATATAATTGAATGTTTTCCTCGAGAAACATGATGCGAAAACCATCCATTGACAACAAAAGTTTATTTCTAGTCACTCATGCCTTCGGAAGCCTTATTACTCGCTTAAAATAGTTTTATAGTCTCGTTGTTGATTTTAAGTTGAATATTCTTACATTTTTGGTTAACAAAGTTTGTAATTGAATGTTTGCCTCGGGAAACGTGAAGCGAAAGCCATCTATTGACAAGAAAAGTTCATTTATAGTCACTCATTCCTTTGAAAGCGTTATTATTGGTTTTAAATGGATTTATAATCTCATTATTGATTTTAAGTTCAATTTTCTTACAATTTTGGTTAAAACAGAATATAATTGAATGTTTGCCTCGAGAAACGTGACGCGAAAGCCATCCATTGACAAGGAAAGTTTAGTTATAGTCACTCATGCCTTCGGAAGCCTTATTAATCGCTTTAAATGCTTTTACAGTCTCATTATTAATTTTAAGTTGAATATTCTTACATTTTTGGTTAACAAAGATTGTAATTGAATGTTTGCCTCGAGAAACGTGAAGCGAAAGCCATCTATTGACAAGAAAAGTTCATTTATAGTCACTCATTCCTTTGAAAGCGTTATTATTGGTTTTAAATGGATTTACAATCTCATTATTGATTTTAAGTTCAATATTTTTACAAATTTGTTTAAAACAGAATATAATTGAATGTTTGCCTCGAGAAACATGACGCGAAAGCCATCCATTGATAACAAAAGTTTATTTATAGTCACTCATGCCATTCGGAAGCCTTATTACTCGCTTAAAATAGTTTTATAGTCTCATTGTTGATTTTAAGTTGAATATTCTTACATTTTTGGTTAACAAAGCTTGTAATTGAATGTTTGCCTCGAGAAACGTGAAGCGAAACCCATCTATTGACAAGAAAAGTTCATTTATAGTCACTCATTCCTTTGAAAGCGTTATTATTGGTTTTAAATGGATTTATAATCTCACTATTGATTTTAAGTTCAATTTTCTTACAATTTTGGTTAAAACAGAATATAATTGAATGTTTGCCTCGAGAAACATGACGCGAAAGCCACCCATTGACAAGGAAAGTTTAGTTATAGTCACTCATGCCTTCGGAAGCCTTATTAATCGCTTTAAATGCTTTTATAATCTCATTATTGATTTTAAGTTGAATATTCTTATATATTTGATTAACAAAGATTGTAATTGAATGTTTACCTCGAGAAACGTGAAGCGAAAGCCATATATTGACAAGAAAAGTTCATTTATAGTCACTCATTCCTTTGAAATCGTTATTATTGGTTTTAAGTGGATTTATAATCTCATTATGGATTTTAAGTTCAATTTTCTTATAACTTTGGTTAAAACAGAATATAATTGAATGTTTACCTCGAGAAACGTGAAGCAAAAGCCATATATTGTCAAGAAAAGTTCATTTATAGTCACTCATTCCTTTGAAATCGTTATTATTGGTTTTAAATGGATTTATAATCTCATTATGGATTTTAAGTTCAATTTTCTTATAATTTCGGTTAAAACAGAATATAATTGAATGTTTACCTCGAGAAACGTGAAGCGAAAGCCATATATTGACAAGAAAAGTTTATTTATGGTCACTCATTCCTTTGAAATCGTTATTATTGGTTTTAAATGGATTTATAATCTCATTATGGATTTTAAGTTCAATTTTCTTATAATTTTGGTTAAAACAGAATATAATTGAATGTTTACGTCGAGAAACGTGAAGCTAAAGCCATCTATTGGTAAGAAATGTTCATTTATAGTCACTAATACCTTTGAAAGTGTTATTATTAGTTTTAAATGGATTTATAATCTCATTATTGATTTTAAGTTCAATTTTCTTACAATTTTGTTTAAAACAGAATATAATTGAATGTTTTCCTCGAGAAACATGATTCGAAAACCATCCATTGACAACAAAAGTTTATTTATAGTCACTCATGCCTTCGGAAGCCTTATTACCCGCTTTAAATAGTTTTATAGTCTCATTATTGATTTTAAGTTGAATATTCTTACATTTTTGGTTAAAACAGATTATAATTCAATGTTAGCCTCGGGAAACGTGAAGCGAAACCCATCTATTGAGAAGAACAGTTCATTTAAAGTCACTCATTCCTTTGAAAGCGTTATTATTGGTTTTAAATGGATTTATAATCCCATTATTGATTTTAAATTCAATTTTCTTACAATTTTGGTTAAAACAGAATATAATTGAATGTTTGCCTCAAGAAACGTGACGCGAAAGCCATCCATTGACAAGGAAAGTTTAGCTATAGTCACTCATGCCTTCAGAAGCCTTATTAATCGCTTTAAATGCTTTTACAGTCTCATTATTGATTTTAAGTTGAATATTCTTACATTTTTGGTTAACAAAGATTGTAATTGAATGTTTGCCTCGAGAAACGTGAAGCGAAAGCCATTTATTGACAAGAAAAGTTCATTTATAGTCACTCATTCCTTTGAAAGCGTTATTATTGGTTTTAAATGGATTTATAATCTCATTATTGATTTTAAGTTCAATTTTCTTACAATTTTGGTTAAAACAGAATATAATTGAATGTTTGCCTCCAGAAACGTGACGCGAAAGCCATCCATTGACAAGGAAAGTTTAGTTATAGTCACTCATGCCTTCGGAAGCCTTATTAATCGCTTAAATGCTTTTATAGTCTCATTATTGATTTTAAGTTGAATATTTTTACATTTTTGGTTAACAAAGATTGTAATTGAATGTTTGCCTCGAGAAACTTGAAGCGGAAGTCATTTATTGATAAGAAAAGTTCATTTATAGTCACTCATTCCTTTGAAAGCGTTATTATTGGTTTTAAATGGATTTATAATCTCATTATTGATTTTAAGTTCAATTTTCTTACAATTTTGGTTAAAACAGAATATAATTGAATGTTTGCCTCGAGAAACCTGACGCGAAAGCCATCCATTGACAAGGAAAGTTTAGTTATAGTCACTCATGCCTTCGGAAGCCTTATTAATCGCTTTAAATGCTTTTATAGTCTCATTATTGATTTTAAGTTGAATATTCTTACATTTTTGGTTAACAAAGATTGTAATTTAATTTTTGCCTCGAGAAACGTGAAGCGAAAGCCATCTATTGACAAGAAAAGTTCATTTATAGTCACTCATTCCTTTGAAAGCGTTATTATTGGTTTTAAATGGATTTATAATCTCATTATTGATTTTAAGTTCAATTTTTTTACAAATTTGTTTAAAACAGAATATAATTGAATGTTTGCCTCGAGAAACATGACGCGACAGCCATCCATTGATAACAAAAGTTTATTTATAGTCACTCATGCCATTCGGAAGCCTTATTACTCGCTTAAAATAGTTTTATAGTCTCATTGTTGATTTTAAGTTGAATATTCTTACATTTTTGGTTAACAAAGTTTGCAATTGAATGTTTGCCTCGGGAAACGTGAAGCGAAACCCATCTATTAACAAGAAAAGTTCATTTATAGTCACTCATTCCTTTGAAAGCGTTATTATTGGTTTTAAATGGATTTATAATCTCAGTATTGAATTTAAGTTCAATTTTCTTACAATTTTGGTTAAAACAGAATATAATTGAATGTTTGCCTCCAGAAACGTGACGCGAAAGCCATCCATTGACAAGGAAAGTTTAGTTATAGTCACTCATGCCTTCGGAAGCCTTATTAATCGCTTTAAATGCTTTTAAAGTCTCATTATTGATTTTAAGTTGAATATTCTTACATTTTTTGTTAACAAAGATTGTAATTGAATGTTTGCCTCGAGAAACTTGAAGCGAAAGCCATTTATTGATAAGAAAAGTTCATTTATAGTCACTCATTCCTTTGAAAGCGTTATTATTGGTTTTAAATGGATTTATAATCTCATTATTGATTTTAAGTTCAATTTTCTTAAATTTTGTTTAAAACAGAATATAATTGAATGTTTGCCTCGAGAAACATGACGCGAAAGCCATCAATTGACAACAAAAGTTTATTTATAGTCACTCATGCCATTCGGAAGCCTTATTACTCGCTTAAAATAGTTTTATAGTCTCATTGTTGATTTTAAGTTGAATATTCTTACATTTTTCGTTAAAACAGATTATAATTGAATGTTAGCCTCGGGAAAGGTGAAGCGAAACCCATCTATTGACAAGAAAAGTTCATTTAAAGTCACTCATTCCTTTGAAAGCGTTATTATTGGTTTTAAATGGATTTATAATCTCAGTATTGAATTTAAGTTCTATTTTCTTACAATTTTGGTTCAAACAGAATATAATTGAATGTTTGCCTCCAGAAACGTGACGCGAAAGCCATCCATTGACAAGGAAAGTTTAGTTATAGTCACTCATGCCTTCGGAAGCCTTATTAATCGCTTTAAATGCTTTTATAGTCTCATTATTGATTTTAAGTTGAATATTCTTACATTTTTGGTTAACAAAGATTGTAATTGAATGTTTGCCTCGAGAAACTTGAAGCGAAAGCCATTTATTGACAAGAAAAGTTCATTTATAGTCACTCATTCCTTTGAAAGCGTTATTATTGGTTTTAAATGGATTTATAATCTCATTATTGATTTTAAGTTCAATTTTCTTAAATTTTGTTTAAAACAGAATATAATTGAATGTTTGCCTCGAGAAACATGACGCGAAAGCCATCAATTGACAACAAAAGTTTATTTATAGTCACTCATGCCATTCGGAAGCCTTATTACTCGCTTAAAATAGTTTTCTAGTCTCATTGTTGATTTTAAGTTGAATATTCTTACATTTTTGGTTAAAAAAGTTTGTAATTGAATGTTTCTCTCGGGAAACGTGAAGCGAAAGCCATCTATTGAGAAGAAAAGTTCATTTATAGTCACTCATTCCTTTGAAATCATTATTATTGGTTTTAAATGGATTTATAATCTCATTATGGATTTTAAGTTCAATTTTCTTATAATTTTGGTTAAAACAGAATATAATTGATTGTTTACGTCGAGAAACGTGAAGCTAAAGCCATCTATTGGTAAGAAAGGTTCATTTATAGTCACTAATACCTTTGAAAGTGTTATTATTGGTTTTAAATGGATTTATAATCTCATTATTGATTTTAAGTTCAATTTTCTTACAATTTTGTTTAAAACAGAATATAATTGACTGTTTTCCTCGAGAAACATGATTCGAAAACCATCCATTGACAACAAAAGTTTATTTATAGTCACTCATGCCTTCGGAAGCCTTATTGCCCGCTTTAAATAGTTTTATAGTCTCATTATTGATTTTAAGTTGAATATTCTTACATTTTTGGTTAAAACAGATTATAATTCAATGTTAGCCTCGGGAAACGTGAAGCGAAACCCATCTATTGAGAAGAACAGTTCATTTAAAGTCACTCATTCCTTTTAAAGCGTTATTATTGGTTTTAAATGGATTTATAATCCCATTATTGATTTTAAGTTCAATTTTCTTACAATTTTGGTTAAAACAGAATATAATTGAATGTTTGCCTCAAGAAACGTGACGCGAAAGCCATCCATTGACAAGGAAAGTTTAGTTATAGTCACTCATGCCTTCGGAAGCCTTATTAATCGCTTTAAATGCTTTTACAGTCTCAGTATTGATTTTAAGTTGAATATTCTTACATTTTTGGTTAACAAAGATTGTAATTGAATGTTTGCCTCGAGAAACGTGAAGCGAAAGCCATTTATTGACAAGAAAAGTTCATTTATAGTCACTCATTCCTTTGAAAGCGTTATTATTGGTTTTAAATGGATTTATAATCTCATTATTGATTTTAAGTTCAATTTTCTTACAATTTTGGCTAAAACAGAATATAATTGAATGTTTGCCTCGAGAAACGTGAAGCGAAAGCCATATATTGACAAGAAAAGTTCATTTATAGTCACTCATTCGTTTCAAATTGTTATTATTGGTTTTAAATGGATTTATAATCTCATTATGGATTTTAAGTTCAATTTTCTTATAATTTTGATGAAAACAGAATATAATTGAATGTTTACCTCGAGAAACGTGAAGCGAAAGCCATATATTGACAAGAAAAGTTCATTTATAGTCACTCATTCTTTTCAAATCGTTATTATTGGTTTTAAATGGATTTATAATCTCATTATTGATTTTAAGTTCAATTTTCTTACAATTTTGTTTAAAACAGAATATAATTGAATGTTTGCCTCGAGAAACATGACGCGAAAGCCATCCATTGACAACAAAAGTTTATTTATAGTCACTCATGCCTTCGGAAGCCTTATTACCCACTTTAAATAGTTTTATAGTCTCATTATTGATTTTAAGTTGAATATTCTTACATTTTTCGTTATAACAGATTATAATTGAATGTTAGCCTCAGGAAACGTGAAGCGAAACCCATCTATTGACAAGAAAAGTTCATTTAAAGTCACTCATTCCTTTGAAAGCGTTATTATTGGTTTTAAATGGATTTATAATCTCAGTATTGAATTTAAGTTCAATTTTCTTACAATTTTGGTTAAAACAGAATATAATTGAATGTTTGCCTCCAGAAACGTGACGCGAAAGCCATCCATTGACAAGGAAAGTTTAGTTATAGTCACTCATGCCTTCGGAAGCCTTATTAATCGCTTTAAATGCTTTTATAGTCTCATTATTGATTTTAAGTTGAATATTCTTACATTTTTGGTTAACAAAGATTGTAATTGAATGTTTGCCTCGAGAAACTTGAAGCGAAAGCCATTTATTGACAAGAAAAGTTCATTTATAGTCACTCATTCCTTTGAAAGCGTTATTATTGGTTTTAAATGGATTTATAATCTCATTATTGATTTTAAGTTCAATTTTCTTAAATTTTGTTTAAAACAGAATATAATTGAATGTTTGCCTCGAGAAACATGACGCGAAAGCCATCAATTGACAACAAAAGTTTATTTATAGTCACTCATGCCATTCGGAAGCCTTATTACTCGCTTAAAATAGTTTTATAGTCTCATTGTTGATTTTAAGTTGAATATTCTTACATTTTTGGTTAACAAAGTTTGTAATTGAATGTTTCCCTCGGGAAACGTGAAGCGAAAGCCATCTATTGACAAGAAAAGTTCATTTAAAGTCACTCATTCCTTTGAAAGCGTTATTATTGGTTTTAAATGGATTTATAATATCATTTTGGATTTTAAGTTCAATTTTCTTATAATTTTGGTTAAACAGAATATAATTGAATGTTTACCTCGAGAAACGTGAAGCGAAAGCCATATATTGAGAAGATAAGTTCATTTATAGTCACTCATTCCTTTGAAATCGTTATTATTGGTTTTAAATGGATTTATAATCTCATTATTGATTTTTAGTTCAATTTTCTTATAATTTTTTTTAAAACAGAATATAGTTGAATGTTTACCTCGAGAAACGTGACGCGAAAGCTATCCATTGACAACAAAAGTTTATTTATAGTCATTCATGCCTTCGGAAGCCTTATTACCCGCTTTAAATAGTTTTATAGTCTCATTATTGATTTAAAGTTGAATATTCTTACATTTTTGGTTAAAACAGAATATAATTGAATGTTAGCCTCGGAAAACGTGAAACGAAACCCATCTATTGACAAGAAAAGTTCATTTAAAGTCATTCATTCCTTTGAAAGCGTTATTATTGGTTTTAAATGGATTTATAATCTCATTATTGATTTTAAGTTAAATTTTCTTACAATTTTGTTTAAAACAGAATATAATTGAATGTTTGCCTCGAGAAACATGAGGCGAAAGCTATCCATTGACAACAAAAGTTTATTTATAGTCACTCATGCCATTCGGAAGCCTTATTACTCGTTAAAATAGTTTTATAGTCTCATTGTTGATTTTAAGTTGAATATTCTTACATTTTTGGTTAACAAAGTTTGTAATTGAATGTTTCCCTTGGGAAACGTGAAGCGAAAGCCATCTATTGACAAGAAAAGTTCATTTATAGTCACTCATTCCTTTGAAAGCGTTATTATTGGTTTTAAATGGATTTATAATCTCATTTTGGATTTTAAGTTCAATTTTCTTATAATTTTGGTTAAAACAGAATATAATTGAATGTTTACCTCGAGAAACGTGAAGCGAAAGCCATATATTGACAAGAAAAGTTCATTTATAGTCACTCATTCCTTTGAAATCGTTATTATTGGTTTTAAATGGATTTATAATCTCATTATTGATTTTAAGTTCAATTTTCTTACAATTTTGGTTAAAACAGAATATAATTGAATGTTTGCCTCAAGAAACGTGACGCGAAAGCCATCCATTGACAAGGAAAGTTTAGTTCTAGTCACTCATGCCTTCGGAAGCCTTATTTATCGCTTTAAATGCTTTTATAGTCTCATTATTGATTTTAAGTTGAATATTCTTACATTTTTTGTTAACAAAGATTGTAATTGAATGTTTACCTCGAGAAACGTGAAGCGAAAGCCATCTATTGACAAGAAAAGTTCATTTATAGTCACTCATTCCTTTGAAAGCGTTATTATTGGTTTTAAATGGATTTATAATCTCATTATTGATTTTAAGTTAAATTTTCTTACAATTTTGTTTAAAACAGAATATAATTGAATGTTTGCCTCGAGAAACATGAGGCGAAAGCTATCCATTGACAACAAAAGTTTATTTATAGTCACTCATGCCATTCGGAAGCCTTATTACTCGTTAAAATAGTTTTATAGTCTCATTGTTGATTTTAAGTTGAATATTCTTACATTTTTGGTTAACAAAGTTTGTAATTGAATGTTTCCCTTGGGAAACGTGAAGCGAAAGCCATCTATTGACAAGAAAAGTTCATTTATAGTCACTCATTCCTTTGAAATCGTTATTATTGATTTTAAATGGATTTATAATCTCATTATGGATTTTAAGTTCAATTTTCTTATAATTTTGGTTAAAACAGAATATAATTGAATGTTTACCTCGAGAAACGTCAAGCGAAAGCCATCTATTGATAAGAAAGGTTCATTTATAGTCACTAATACCTTTGAAAGCGTTATTATTGGTTTTGAATGGATTTATAATCTCATTATTGATTTTAAGTTCAATTTTCTTACAATTTTGTTTAAAACAGAATATAATTGAATGTTTTCCTCGAGAAACATGATTCGAAAACCATCCATTGACAAGAAAAGTTTATTTATAGTCACTCATGCCTTCGGAAGCCTTATTACCCGCTTTAAATAGTTTTATAGTCTCATTATTGATTTTAAGTTGAATATTCTTACATTTTTGGTTAAAACAGAATATAATTGAATGTTTACCTCGAGAAACGTGAAGCGAAACCCATCTATTGAGAAGAAAAGTTCATTTAAAGTCACTCATTCCTTTGAAAGCGCTATTATTGGTTTTAAATGGATTTATAATCTCATTATTGATTTTAAGTTCAATTTTCTTACAATTTTGGTTAAAACAGAATATAATTGAATGTTTGCCTCAAGAAACGTGACGCGAAAGCCATCCATTGACAAGGAAAGTTTAGTTATAGTCACTCATGCCTTCGGAAGCCTTATTAATCGCTTTAAATGCTTTTATAATCTCATTATTGATTTTAAGTTGAATATTCTTATATTTTTGGTTAACAAAGATTGTAATTGAATGTTTGCCTCGAGAAACGTGAAGCGAAAGCCATCTATTGACAAGAAAAGTTCATTTATAGTCACTCATTCCTTTGAAAGCGTTATAATTGGTTTTAAATGGATTTATAATCTCATTATGGATTTTAAGTTCAATTCTCTTATAATTTTGGTTAAAACAGAATATAATTGAATGTTTACCTCGAGAAACGTGAAGCGAAAGCCATATATTGACAAGAAAATTTCATTTATAGTCACTCATTCCTTTGAAATCGTTATTATTGGTTTTAAATGGATTTATAATCTCATTATGGATTTTAAGTTCAATTTTCTTATAATTTTGGTTAAAACAGAATATAATTGAATGTTTCCCTCAAGAAACGTGACGCGAAAGCCATCCATTGACAAGGAAAGTTTAGTTATAGTCACTCATGCCTTCGGAAGCCTTATTAATCGCTTTAAATGCTTTTATAGTCTCATTATTGATTTTAAGTTGAATATTCTTACATTTTTGGTTAACAAAGATTGTAATTGAATGTTTGCCTCGAGAAACTTGAAGCGAAAGCCATTTATTGACAAGAAAAGTTCATTTATAGTCACTCATTCCTTTGAAAGCGTTATTATTGGTTTTAAATGGATTTATAATCTCATTATTGATTTTAAGTTCAATTTTCTTACAATTTTGGTTAAAACAGAATATAATTGAATGTTTGCCTCAAGAAACGTGACGCGAAAGCCATCCATTGACAAGGAAAGTTTAGTTATAGTCACTCATGCCTTCGGAAGCCTTATTAATCGCTTTAAATGCTTTTATAGTCTCATTATTGATTTTAAGTTGAATATTCTTACATTTTTGGTTAACAAAGATTGTAATTGAATGTTTTCCTCGAGAAACTTGAAGCGAAAGCCATTTATTGACAAGAAAAGTTCATTTATAGTCACTCATTCCTTTGAAAGCGTTATTATTGGTTTTAAATGGATTTATAATCTCAGTATTGAATTTAAGTTCAATTTTCTTACAATTTTGGTTAAAACAGAATATAATTGAATGTTTGCCCCCAGAAACGTGACGCGAAAGCCATCCATTGATAAGGAAAGTTTAGTTATAGTCACTCATGCCTTCGGAAGTTTTATTAATCGCTTTAAATGCTTTTATAGTCTCATTATTGATTTTAAGTTGAATATTCTTATATTTTTGATTAACAAAGATTGTAATTGAATGTTTGCCTCGAGAAACGTGAAGCGAAAGCCATCTATTGACAAGAAAAGTTCATTTATAGTCACTCATTCCTTTGAAAGCGTTATAATTGGTTTTAAATGGATTTATAATCTCATTATTGATTTTAAGTTCAATTTTCTTATAATTTTGGTTAAAACAGAATATAATTGAATGTTTACCTCGAGAAACGTGAAGCGAAAGCCATCTATTGAGAAGAAAAGTTCATTTATAGTCGCTAATTCCTTTGAAAGCGTTATTATTGGTTTTAAATGGATTTATAATCTCATTATTGATTTTAAGTTCAATATTCTTACAATTTTGTTTAAAACAGAATATAATTGAATGTTTGCCTCGAGAAACGTGACGCGAAAACCATCCATTGACAACAAAAGTGTATTTATAGTCACTCATACCTTCGGAAGCCTTATTAATCACTTTAAATAAATTTATAGTCTCATTATTGATTTTAAGTTGAATATTCTTACATTTTTGGTTAAAACAGAATATAATTGAATGTTTACCTCGAGAAACGTGAAGCGAAAGCCATCTATTGATAAGAAAGGTTCATTTATAGTCACTAATACCTTTGAAAGCGTTATTAATGGTTTTAAATGGATTTATACTCTCATTATTGATTTTAAGTTCAATTTTCTTACAATTTTGTTTAAAACAGAATATAATTAAATGTTTTCCTCGAGAAACATGACGCGAAAACCATCCATTGACAACAAAAGTTTATTTATAGTCACTCATGCCTTCGGAAGCCTTATTACCCGCTTTAAATAGTTTTATAGTCTCATTATTGATTTTAAGTTGAATATTCTTACATTTTTGGTTAAAATAGATTATAATTGAATGTTAGCCTCGGGAAACGTGAAGCGAAACCCATCTATTGAGAAGAAAAGTTCATTTAAAGTCACTCATTCCTTTGAAAGCGTTATTATTGGTTTTAAATGGATTTATAATCTCATTTTGGATTTTAAGTTCAATTTTCTTATAATTTTGGTTAAAACAGAATATAATTGAATGTTTACCTCGAGAAACGTGAAGCGAAAGCCATATATTGATAAGATAAGTTCATTTATAGTCACTCATTCCTTTGAAATCGTTATTATTGGTTTTAAATGGATTTATAATCTCATTATTGATTTTTAGTTCAATTTTCTTATAATTTTTTTTAAAACAGAATATAGTTGAATGTTTACCTCGAGAAACGTGACGCGAAAGCTATCCATTGACAACAAAAGTTTATTTATAGTCATTCATGCCTTCGGAAGCCTTATTACCCGCTTTAAATAGTTTTATAGTCTCATTATTGATTTGAAGTTGAATATTCTTACATTTTTGGTTAAAACTGATTATAATTGAATGTTAGCCTCGGAAAACGTGAAACGAAACCCATCTATTGACAAGAAAAGTTCATTTAAAGTCATTCATTCCTTTGAAAGCGTTATTATTGGTTTTAAATGGATTTATAATCTCATTTTGGATTTTAAGTTCAATTTTCTTATAATTTTGGTTAAAACAGAATATAATTGAATGTTTACCTCGAGAAACGTGAAGCGAAAGCCATATATTGACAAGAAAAGTTCATTTATAGTCACTCATTCCTTTGAAATCGTTATTATTGGTTTTAAATGGATTTATAATCTCATTATTGTTTTTAAGTTCAATTTTCTTACAATTTTGGTTAAAACAGAATATAATTGAATGTTTGCCTCAAGAAACGTGACGCGAAAGCCATCCATTGACAAGGAAAGTTTAGTTCTAGTCACTCATGCCTTCGGAAGCCTTATTAATCGCTTTAAATGCTTTTATAGTCTCATTATTGATTTTAAGTTGAATATTCTTACATTTTTTGTTAACAAAGATTGTAATTGAATGTTTACCTCGAGAAACGTGAAGCGAAAGCCATCTATTGACAAGAAAAGTTTATTTATAGTCACTCATTCCTTTGAAAGCGTTATTATTGGTTTTAAATGGATTTATAATCTCATTATTGATTTTAAGTTAAATTTTCTTACAATTTTGTTTAAAACAGAATATAATTGAATGTTTGCCTCGAGAAACATGAGGCGAAAGCTATCCATTGACAACAAAAGTTTATTTATAGTCACTCATGCCATTCGGAAGCCTTATTACTCGTTAAAATAGTTTTATAGTCTCATTGTTGATTTTAAGTTGAATATTCTTACATTTTTGGTTAACAAAGTTTGTAATTGAATGTTTCCCTTGGGAAACGTGAAGCGAAAGCCATCTATTGACAAGAAAAGTTCATTTATAGTCACTCATTCCTTTGAAATCGTTATTATTGATTTTAAATGGATTTATAATCTCATTATGGATTTTAAGTTCAATTTTCTTATAATTTTGGTTAAAACAGAATATAATTGAATGTTTACCTCGAGAAACGTCAAGCGAAAGCCATCTATTGATAAGAAAGGTTCATTTATAGTCACTAATACCTTTGAAAGCGTTATTATTGGTTTTGAATGGATTTATAATCTCATTATTGATTTTAAGTTCAATTTTCTTACAATTTTGTTTAAAACAGAATATAATTGAATGTTTTCCTCGAGAAACATGATTCGAAAACCATCCATTGACAAGAAAAGTTTATTTATAGTCACTCATGCCTTCGGAAGCCTTATTACCCGCTTTAAATAGTTTTATAGTCTCATTATTGATTTTAAGTTGAATATTCTTACATTTTTGGTTAAAACAGAATATAATTGAATGTTTACCTCGAGAAACGTGAAGCGAAACCCATCTATTGAGAAGAAAAGTTCATTTAAAGTCACTCATTCCTTTGAAAGCGTTATTATTGGTTTTAAATGGATTTATAATCTCATTATTGATTTTAAGTTCAATTTTCTTACAATTTTGGTTAAAACAGAATATAATTGAATGTTTGCCTCAAGAAACGTGACGCGAAAGCCATCCATTGACAAGGAAAGTTTAGTTATAGTCACTCATGCCTTCGGAAGCCTTATTAATCGCTTTAAATGCTTTTATAATCTCATTATTGATTTTAAGTTGAATATTCTTATATTTTTGGTTAACAAAGATTGGAATTGAATGTTTGCCTCGAGAAACGTGAAGCGAAAGCCATCTATTGACAAGAAAAGTTCATTTATAGTCACTCATTCCTTTGAAAGCGTTATAATTGGTTTTAAATGGATTTATAATCTCATTATGGATTTTAAGTTCAATTCTCTTATAATTTTGGTTAAAACAGAATATAATTGAATGTTTCCCTCAAGAAACGTGACGCGAAAGCCATCCATTGACAAGGAAAGTTTAGTTATAGTCACTCATGCCTTCGGAAGCCTTATTAATCGCTTTAAATGCTTTTATAGTCTCATTATTGATTTTAAGTTGAATATTCTTACATTTTTGGTTAACAAAGATTGTAATTGAATGTTTGCCTCGAGAAACTTGAAGCGAAAGCCATTTATTGACAAGAAAAGTTCATTTATAGTCACTCATTCCTTTGAAAGCGTTATTATTGGTTTTAAATGGATTTATAATCTCATTATTGATTTTAAGTTTAATTTTCTTACAATTTTGGTTAAAACAGAATATAATTGAATGTTTGCCTCAAGAAACGTGACGCGAAAGCCATCCATTGACAAGGAAAGTTTAGTTATAGTCACTCATGCCTTCGGAAGCCTTATTAATCGCTTTAAATGCTTTTATAGTCTCATTATTGATTTTAAGTTGAATATTCTTACATTTTTGGTTAACAAAGATTGTAATTGAATGTTTGCCTCGAGAAACTTGAAGCGAAAGCCATTTATTGACAAGAAAAGTTCATTTATAGTCACTCATTCCTTTGAAAGCGTTATTATTGGTTTTAAATGGATTTATAATCTCATTATTGATTTTAAGTTCAATTTTCTTACAATTTTGGTTAAAACAGAATATAATTGAATGTTTGCCTCGAGAAACGTGACGCGAAAGCCACCCATTGACAAGGAAAGTTTAGTTATAGTCACTCATGCCTTCGGAAGCCTTATTAATCGCTTTAAATGCTTTTATAATCTCATTATTGATTTTAAGTTGAATATTCTTACATTTTTGGTTAACAAAGATTGTAATTGAATGTTTGCCTCGAGAAACGTGAAGCGAAAGCCATCTATTGACAAGAAAAGTTCATTTATAGTCACTCATTCCTTTGAAAGCATTATAATTGGTTTTAAATGGATTTATAATCTCATTATGGATTTTAAGTTCAATTTTCTTATAATTTTGGTTAAAACAGAATATAATTGAATGTTTACCTCGAGAAACGTGAAGCGAAAGCCATATATTGACAAGAAAAGTTCATTTATAGTCACTCATTCCTTTGAAATCGTTATTATTGGTTTTAAATGGATTTATAATCTCATTATGGATTTTAAGTTCAATTTTCTTATAATTTTGGTTAAAACAGAATATAATTGAATGTTTGCCTCCAGAAACGTGACGCGAAAGCCATCCATTGACAAGGAAAGTTTAGTTATAGTCACTCATGCCTTCGGAAGCCTTATTAATCGCTTTAAATGCTTTTATAGTCTCATTATTGATTTTAAGTTGAATATTCTTACATTTTTTGTTAACAAAGATTGTAATTGAATGTTTGCCTCGAGAAACGTGAAGCGAAAGCCATCTATTGACAAGAAAAGTTCATTTATAGTCACTCATTCCTTTGAAAGCGTTATTATTGGTTTTAAATGGATTTATAATCTCATTTTGGATTTTAAGTTCAATTTTCTTATAATTTTGGTTAAAACAGAATATAATTGAATGTTTACCTCAAGAAACGTGACGCGAAAGCCATCCATTGACAAGGAAAGTTTAGTTATAGTCACTCATGCCTTCGGAAGCCTTATTAATCGCTTTAAATGCTTTTATAGTCTCATTATTGATTTTAAGTTGAATATTCTTACATTTTTGGTTAACAGAGATTGTAATTGAATGTTTGCCTCGAGAAACGTGAAGCGAAAGCCATCTATTGACAAGAAAAGTTCATTTATAGTCACTCATTCATTTGAAAGCGTTATTATTGGTTTTAAATGGATTTATAATCTCATTATTGATTTTAAGTTCAATTTTCTTATAATTTTGGTTAAAACAGAATATAATTGAATGTTTACCTCGAGAAACGTGAAGCGAAAGCCATCTATTGAGAAGAAAAGTTCATTTATAGTCGCTAATTCCTTTGAAAGCGTTATTATTGGTTTTAAATGGATTTATAATCTCATTATTGATTTTAAGTTCAATATTCTTACAATTTTGTTTAAAACAGAATATAATTGAATGTTTGCCTCGAGAAACGTGACGCGAAAACCATCCATTGACAACAAAAGTGTATTTATAGTCACTCATACCTTCGGAAGCCTTATTAATCACTTTAAATAAATTTATAGTCTCATTATTGATTTTAAGTTGAATATTCTTACATTTTTGGTTAAAACAGAATATAATTGAATGTTTACCTCGAGAAACGTGAAGCGAAAGCCATCTATTGATAAGAAAGGTTCATTTATAGTCACTAATACCTTTGAAAGCGTTATTAATGGTTTTAAATGGATTTATACTCTCATTATTGATTTTAAGTTCAATTTTCTTACAATTTTGTTTAAAACAGAATATAATTAAATGTTTTCCTCGAGAAACATGACGCGAAAACCATCCATTGACAACAAAAGTTTATTTATAGTCACTCATGCCTTCGGAAGCCTTATTACCCGCTTTAAATAGTTTTATAGTCTCATTATTGATTTTAAGTTGAATATTCTTACATTTTTGGTTAAAATAGATTATAATTGAATGTTAGCCTCGGGAAACGTGAAGCGAAACCCATCTATTGAGAAGAAAAGTTCATTTAAAGTCACTCATTCCTTTGAAAGCGTTATTATTGGTTTTAAATGGATTTATAATCTCATTTTGGATTTTAAGTTCAATTTTCTTATAATTTTGGTTAAAACAGAATATAATTGAATGTTTACCTCGAGAAACGTGAAGCGAAAGCCATATATTGATAAGATAAGTTCATTTATAGTCACTCATTCCTTTGAAATCGTTATTATTGGTTTTAAATGGATTTATAATCTCATTATTGATTTTTAGTTCAATTTTCTTATAATTTTTTTTAAAACAGAATATAGTTGAATGTTTACCTCGAGAAACGTGACGCGAAAGCTATCCATTGACAACAAAAGTTTATTTATAGTCATTCATGCCTTCGGAAGCCTTATTACCCGCTTTAAATAGTTTTATAGTCTCATTATTGATTTGAAGTTGAATATTCTTACATTTTTGGTTAAAACTGATTATAATTGAATGTTAGCCTCGGAAAACGTGAAACGAAACCCATCTATTGACAAGAAAAGTTCATTTAAAGTCATTCATTCCTTTGAAAGCGTTATTATTGGTTTTAAATGGATTTATAATCTCATTTTGGATTTTAAGTTCAATTTTCTTATAATTTTGGTTAAAACAGAATATAATTGAATGTTTACCTCGAGAAACGTGAAGCGAAAGCCATATATTGACAAGAAAAGTTCATTTATAGTCACTCATTCCTTTGAAATCGTTATTATTGGTTTTAAATGGATTTATAATCTCATTATTGTTTTTAAGTTCAATTTTCTTACAATTTTGGTTAAAACAGAATATAATTGAATGTTTGCCTCAAGAAACGTGACGCGAAAGCCATCCATTGACAAGGAAAGTTTAGTTCTAGTCACTCATGCCTTCGGAAGCCTTATTAATCGCTTTAAATGCTTTTATAGTCTCATTATTGATTTTAAGTTGAATATTCTTACATTTTTTGTTAACAAAGATTGTAATTGAATGTTTACCTCGAGAAACGTGAAGCGAAAGCCATCTATTGACAAGAAAAGTTTATTTATAGTCACTCATTCCTTTGAAAGCGTTATTATTGGTTTTAAATGGATTTATAATCTCATTATTGATTTTAAGTTAAATTTTCTTACAATTTTGTTTAAAACAGAATATAATTGAATGTTTGCCTCGAGAAACATGAGGCGAAAGCTATCCATTGACAACAAAAGTTTATTTATAGTCACTCATGCCATTCGGAAGCCTTATTACTCGTTAAAATAGTTTTATAGTCTCATTGTTGATTTTAAGTTGAATATTCTTACATTTTTGGTTAACAAAGTTTGTAATTGAATGTTTCCCTTGGGAAACGTGAAGCGAAAGCCATCTATTGACAAGAAAAGTTCATTTATAGTCACTCATTCCTTTGAAATCGTTATTATTGATTTTAAATGGATTTATAATCTCATTATGGATTTTAAGTTCAATTTTCTTATAATTTTGGTTAAAACAGAATATAATTGAATGTTTACCTCGAGAAACGTCAAGCGAAAGCCATCTATTGATAAGAAAGGTTCATTTATAGTCACTAATACCTTTGAAAGCGTTATTATTGGTTTTGAATGGATTTATAATCTCATTATTGATTTTAAGTTCAATTTTCTTACAATTTTGTTTAAAACAGAATATAATTGAATGTTTTCCTCGAGAAACATGATTCGAAAACCATCCATTGACAAGAAAAGTTTATTTATAGTCACTCATGCCTTCGGAAGCCTTATTACCCGCTTTAAATAGTTTTATAGTCTCATTATTGATTTTAAGTTGAATATTCTTACATTTTTGGTTAAAACAGAATATAATTGAATGTTTACCTCGAGAAACGTGAAGCGAAACCCATCTATTGAGAAGAAAAGTTCATTTAAAGTCACTCATTCCTTTGAAAGCGTTATTATTGGTTTTAAATGGATTTATAATCTCATTATTGATTTTAAGTTCAATTTTCTTACAATTTTGGTTAAAACAGAATATAATTGAATGTTTGCCTCAAGAAACGTGACGCGAAAGCCATCCATTGACAAGGAAAGTTTAGTTATAGTCACTCATGCCTTCGGAAGCCTTATTAATCGCTTTAAATGCTTTTATAATCTCATTATTGATTTTAAGTTGAATATTCTTATATTTTTGGTTAACAAAGATTGGAATTGAATGTTTGCCTCGAGAAACGTGAAGCGAAAGCCATCTATTGACAAGAAAAGTTCATTTATAGTCACTCATTCCTTTGAAAGCGTTATAATTGGTTTTAAATGGATTTATAATCTCATTATGGATTTTAAGTTCAATTCTCTTATAATTTTGGTTAAAACAGAATATAATTGAATGTTTCCCTCAAGAAACGTGACGCGAAAGCCATCCATTGACAAGGAAAGTTTAGTTATAGTCACTCATGCCTTCGGAAGCCTTATTAATCGCTTTAAATGCTTTTATAGTCTCATTATTGATTTTAAGTTGAATATTCTTACATTTTTGGTTAACAAAGATTGTAATTGAATGTTTGCCTCGAGAAACTTGAAGCGA
Organism: Theobroma cacao; assembly: GCF_053813885.1. Classification (NCBI taxonomy): domain Eukaryota; kingdom Viridiplantae; phylum Streptophyta; class Magnoliopsida; order Malvales; family Malvaceae; genus Theobroma; species Theobroma cacao. The sequence goes on from NC_142647.1 coordinate 22,375,638, forward strand.
AAGCCATTTATTGACAAGAAAAGTTCATTTATAGTCACTCATTCCTTTGAAAGCGTTATTATTGGTTTTAAATGGATTTATAATCTCATTATTGATTTTAAGTTTAATTTTCTTACAATTTTGGTTAAAACAGAATATAATTGAATGTTTGCCTCAAGAAACGTGACGCGAAAGCCATCCATTGACAAGGAAAGTTTAGTTATAGTCACTCATGCCTTCGGAAGCCTTATTAATCGCTTTAAATGCTTTTATAGTCTCATTATTGATTTTAAGTTGAATATTCTTACATTTTTGGTTAACAAAGATTGTAATTGAATGTTTGCCTCGAGAAACTTGAAGCGAAAGCCATTTATTGACAAGAAAAGTTCATTTATAGTCACTCATTCCTTTGAAAGCGTTATTATTGGTTTTAAATGGATTTATAATCTCATTATTGATTTTAAGTTCAATTTTCTTACAATTTTGGTTAAAACAGAATATAATTGAATGTTTGCCTCGAGAAACGTGACGCGAAAGCCACCCATTGACAAGGAAAGTTTAGTTATAGTCACTCATGCCTTCGGAAGCCTTATTAATCGCTTTAAATGCTTTTATAATCTCATTATTGATTTTAAGTTGAATATTCTTACATTTTTGGTTAACAAAGATTGTAATTGAATGTTTGCCTCGAGAAACGTGAAGCGAAAGCCATCTATTGACAAGAAAAGTTCATTTATAGTCACTCATTCCTTTGAAAGCATTATAATTGGTTTTAAATGGATTTATAATCTCATTATGGATTTTAAGTTCAATTTTCTTATAATTTTGGTTAAAACAGAATATAATTGAATGTTTACCTCGAGAAACGTGAAGCGAAAGCCATATATTGACAAGAAAAGTTCATTTATAGTCACTCATTCCTTTGAAATCGTTATTATTGGTTTTAAATGGATTTATAATCTCATTATGGATTTTAAGTTCAATTTTCTTATAATTTTGGTTAAAACAGAATATAATTGAATGTTTGCCTCCAGAAACGTGACGCGAAAGCCATCCATTGACAAGGAAAGTTTAGTTATAGTCACTCATGCCTTCGGAAGCCTTATTAATCGCTTTAAATGCTTTTATAGTCTCATTATTGATTTTAAGTTGAATATTCTTACATTTTTTGTTAACAAAGATTGTAATTGAATGTTTGCCTCGAGAAACGTGAAGCGAAAGCCATCTATTGACAAGAAAAGTTCATTTATAGTCACTCATTCCTTTGAAAGCGTTATTATTGGTTTTAAATGGATTTATAATCTCATTTTGGATTTTAAGTTCAATTTTCTTATAATTTTGGTTAAAACAGAATATAATTGAATGTTTACCTCGAGAAACGTGAAGCGAAAGCCATATATTGACAAGAAAAGTTCATTTATAGTCACTCATTCCTTTGAAATCGTTATTATTGGTTTTAAATGGATTTATAATCTCATTATTGATTTTAAGTTCAATTTTCTTATAATTTTGGTTAAAACAGAATATAATTGAATGTTTGCCTCCAGAAACGTGACGCGAAAGCCATCCATTGACAAGGAAAGTTTAGTTATAGTCACTCATGCCTTCGGAAGCCTTATTAATCGCTTTAAATGCTTTTATAGTCTCATTATTGATTTTAAGTTGAATATTCTTACATTTTTGGTTAACAAAGATTGTAATTGAATGTTTGCCTCGAGAAACTTGAAGCGAAAGCCATTTATTGACAAGAAAAGTTCATTTATAGTCACTCATTCCTTTGAAAGCGTTATTATTGGTTTTAAATGGATTTATAATCTCATTATTGATTTTAAGTTTAATTTTCTTACAATTTTGGTTAAAACAGAATATAATTGAATGTTTGCCTCAAGAAACGTGACGCGAAAGCCATCCATTGACAAGGAAAGTTTAGTTATAGTCACTCATGCCTTCGGAAGCCTTATTAATCGCTTTAAATGCTTTTATAGTCTCATTATTGATTTTAAGTTGAATATTCTTACATTTTTGGTTAACAAAGATTGTAATTGAATGTTTGCCTCGAGAAACTTGAAGCGAAAGCCATTTATTGACAAGAAAAGTTCATTTATAGTCACTCATTCCTTTGAAAGCGTTATTATTGGTTTTAAATGGATTTATAATCTCATTATTGATTTTAAGTTCAATTTTCTTACAATTTTGGTTAAAACAGAATATAATTGAATGTTTGCCTCGAGAAACGTGACGCGAAAGCCACCCATTGACAAGGAAAGTTTAGTTATAGTCACTCATGCCTTCGGAAGCCTTATTAATCGCTTTAAATGCTTTTATAATCTCATTATTGATTTTAAGTTGAATATTCTTATATTTTTGGTTAACAAAGATTGTAATTGAATGTTTGCCTCGAGAAACGTGAAGCGAAAGCCATCTATTGACAAGAAAAGTTCATTTATAGTCACTCATTCCTTTGAAAGCATTATAATTGGTTTTAAATGGATTTATAATCTCATTATGGATTTTAAGTTCAATTTTCTTATAATTTTGGTTAAAACAGAATATAATTGAATGTTTACCTCGAGAAACGTGAAGCGAAAGCCATATATTGACAAGAAAAGTTCATTTATAGTCACTCATTCCTTTGAAATCGTTATTATTGGTTTTAAATGGATTTATAATCTCATTATGGATTTTAAGTTCAATTTTCTTATAATTTTGGTTAAAACAGAATATAATTGAATGTTTGCCTCCAGAAACGTGACGCGAAAGCCATCCATTGACAAGGAAAGTTTAGTTATAGTCACTCATGCCTTCGGAAGCCTTATTAATCGCTTTAAATGCTTTTATAGTCTCATTATTGATTTTAAGTTGAATATTCTTACATTTTTTGTTAACAAAGATTGTAATTGAATGTTTACCTCGAGAAACGTGAAGCGAAAGCCATCTATTGACAAGAAAAGTTCATTTATAGTCACTCATTCCTTTGAAAGCGTTATTATTGGTTTTAAATGGATTTATAATCTCATTTTGGATTTTAAGTTCAATTTTCTTATAATTTTGGTTAAAACAGAATATAATTGAATGTTTACCTCGAGAAACGTGAAGCGAAAGCCATATATTGACAAGAAAAGTTCATTTATAGTCACTCATTCCTTTGAAATCGTTATTATTGGTTTTAAATGGATTTATAATCTCATTATTGATTTTAAGTTCAATTTTCTTACAATTTTGGTTAAAACAGAATATAATTGAATGTTTGCCTCAAGAAACGTGACGCGAAAGCCATCCATTGACAAGGAAAGTTTAGTTCTAGTCACTCATGCCTTCGGAAGCCTTATTAATCGCTTTAAATGCTTTTATAGTCTCATTATTGATTTTAAGTTGAATATTCTTACATTTTTTGTTAACAAAGATTGTAATTGAATGTTTACCTCGAGAAACGTGAAGCGAAAGCCATCTATTGACAAGAAAAGTTCATTTATAGTCACTCATTCCTTTGAAAGCGTTATTATTGGTTTTAAATGGATTTATAATCTCATTATTGATTTTAAGTTAAATTTTCTTACAATTTTGTTTAAAACAGAATATAATTGAATGTTTGCCTCGAGAAACATGAGGCGAAAGCTATCCATTGACAACAAAAGTTTATTTATAGTCACTCATGCCATTCGGAAGCCTTATTACTCGTTAAAATAGTTTTATAGTCTCATTGTTGATTTTAAGTTGAATATTCTTACATTTTTGGTTAACAAAGTTTGTAATTGAATGTTTCCCTTGGGAAACGTGAAGCGAAAGCCATCTATTGACAAGAAAAGTTCATTTATAGTCACTCATTCCTTTGAAATCGTTATTATTGATTTTAAATGGATTTATAATCTCATTATGGATTTTAAGTTCAATTTTCTTATAATTTTGGTTAAAACAGAATATAATTGAATGTTTACCTCGAGAAACGTGAAGCGAAAGCCATATATTGACAAGAAAAGTTCATTTATAGTCACTCATTCCTTTGAAATCGTTATTATTGGTTTTAAATGGATTTATAATCTCATTATGGATTTTAAGTTCAATTTTCTTATAATTTTGGTTAAAACAGAATATAATTGAATGTTTGCCTCCAGAAACGTGACGCGAAAGCCATCCATTGACAAGGAAAGTTTAGTTATAGTCACTCATGCCTTCGGAAGCCTTATTAATCGCTTTAAATGCTTTTATAGTCTCATTATTGATTTTAAGTTGAATATTCTTACATTTTTGGTTAACAAAGATTGTAATTGAATGTTTGCCTCGAGAAACTTGAAGCGAAAGCCATTTATTGACAAGAAAAGTTCATTTATAGTCACTCATTCCTTTGAAAGCGTTATTATTGGTTTTAAATGGATTTATAATCTCATTATTGATTTTAAGTTTAATTTTCTTACAATTTTGGTTAAAACAGAATATAATTGAATGTTTGCCTCAAGAAACGTGACGCGAAAGCCATCCATTGACAAGGAAAGTTTAGTTATAGTCACTCATGCCTTCGGAAGCCTTATTAATCGCTTTAAATGCTTTTATAGTCTCATTATTGATTTTAAGTTGAATATTCTTACATTTTTGGTTAACAAAGATTGTAATTGAATGTTTGCCTCGAGAAACTTGAAGCGAAAGCCATTTATTGACAAGAAAAGTTCATTTATAGTCACTCATTCCTTTGAAAGCGTTATTATTGGTTTTAAATGGATTTATAATCTCATTATTGATTTTAAGTTCAATTTTCTTACAATTTTGGTTAAAACAGAATATAATTGAATGTTTGCCTCGAGAAACGTGACGCGAAAGCCACCCATTGACAAGGAAAGTTTAGTTATAGTCACTCATGCCTTCGGAAGCCTTATTAATCGCTTTAAATGCTTTTATAATCTCATTATTGATTTTAAGTTGAATATTCTTATATTTTTGGTTAACAAAGATTGTAATTGAATGTTTGCCTCGAGAAACGTGAAGCGAAAGCCATCTATTGACAAGAAAAGTTCATTTATAGTCACTCATTCCTTTGAAAGCATTATAATTGGTTTTAAATGGATTTATAATCTCATTATGGATTTTAAGTTCAATTTTCTTATAATTTTGGTTAAAACAGAATATAATTGAATGTTTACCTCGAGAAACGTGAAGCGAAAGCCATATATTGACAAGAAAAGTTCATTTATAGTCACTCATTCCTTTGAAATCGTTATTATTGGTTTTAAATGGATTTATAATCTCATTATGGATTTTAAGTTCAATTTTCTTATAATTTTGGTTAAAACAGAATATAATTGAATGTTTGCCTCCAGAAACGTGACGCGAAAGCCATCCATTGACAAGGAAAGTTTAGTTATAGTCACTCATGCCTTCGGAAGCCTTATTAATCGCTTTAAATGCTTTTATAGTCTCATTATTGATTTTAAGTTGAATATTCTTACATTTTTTGTTAACAAAGATTGTAATTGAATGTTTACCTCGAGAAACGTGAAGCGAAAGCCATCTATTGACAAGAAAAGTTCATTTATAGTCACTCATTCCTTTGAAAGCGTTATTATTGGTTTTAAATGGATTTATAATCTCATTTTGGATTTTAAGTTCAATTTTCTTATAATTTTGGTTAAAACAGAATATAATTGAATGTTTACCTCGAGAAACGTGAAGCGAAAGCCATATATTGACAAGAAAAGTTCATTTATAGTCACTCATTCCTTTGAAATCGTTATTATTGGTTTTAAATGGATTTATAATCTCATTATTGATTTTAAGTTCAATTTTCTTACAATTTTGGTTAAAACAGAATATAATTGAATGTTTGCCTCAAGAAACGTGACGCGAAAGCCATCCATTGACAAGGAAAGTTTAGTTCTAGTCACTCATGCCTTCGGAAGCCTTATTAATCGCTTTAAATGCTTTTATAGTCTCATTATTGATTTTAAGTTGAATATTCTTACATTTTTTGTTAACAAAGATTGTAATTGAATGTTTACCTCGAGAAACGTGAAGCGAAAGCCATCTATTGACAAGAAAAGTTCATTTATAGTCACTCATTCCTTTGAAAGCGTTATTATTGGTTTTAAATGGATTTATAATCTCATTATTGATTTTAAGTTAAATTTTCTTACAATTTTGTTTAAAACAGAATATAATTGAATGTTTGCCTCGAGAAACATGAGGCGAAAGCTATCCATTGACAACAAAAGTTTATTTATAGTCACTCATGCCATTCGGAAGCCTTATTACTCGTTAAAATAGTTTTATAGTCTCATTGTTGATTTTAAGTTGAATATTCTTACATTTTTGGTTAACAAAGTTTGTAATTGAATGTTTCCCTTGGGAAACGTGAAGCGAAAGCCATCTATTGACAAGAAAAGTTCATTTATAGTCACTCATTCCTTTGAAATCGTTATTATTGATTTTAAATGGATTTATAATCTCATTATGGATTTTAAGTTCAATTTTCTTATAATTTTGGTTAAAACAGAATATAATTGAATGTTTACCTCGAGAAACGTCAAGCGAAAGCCATCTATTGATAAGAAAGGTTCATTTATAGTCACTAATACCTTTGAAAGCGTTATTATTGGTTTTGAATGGATTTATAATCTCATTATTGATTTTAAGTTCAATTTTCTTACAATTTTGTTTAAAACAGAATATAATTGAATGTTTTCCTCGAGAAACATGATTCGAAAACCATCCATTGACAAGAAAAGTTTATTTATAGTCACTCATGCCTTCGGAAGCCTTATTACCCGCTTTAAATAGTTTTATAGTCTCATTATTGATTTTAAGTTGAATATTCCTACATTTTTGGTTAAAACAGAATATAATTGAATGTTTACCTCGAGAAACGTGAAGCGAAACCCATCTATTGAGAAGAAAAGTTCATTTAAAGTCACTCATTCCTTTGAAAGCGTTATTATTGGTTTTAAATGGATTTATAATCTCATTATTGATTTTAAGTTCAATTTTCTTACAATTTTGGTTAAAACAGAATATAATTGAATGTTTGCCTCAAGAAACGTGACGCGAAAGCCATCCATTGACAAGGAAAGTTTAGTTATAGTCACTCATGCCTTCGGAAGCCTTATTAATCGCTTTAAATGCTTTTATAATCTCATTATTGATTTTAAGTTGAATATTCTTATATTTTTGGTTAACAAAGATTGTAATTGAATGTTTGCCTCGAGAAACGTGAAGCGAAAGCCATCTATTGACAAGAAAAGTTCATTTATAGTCACTCATTCCTTTGAAAGCGTTATAATTGGTTTTAAATGGATTTATAATCTCATTATGGATTTTAAGTTCAATTCTCTTATAATTTTGGTTAAAACAGAATATAATTGAATGTTTACCTCGAGAAACGTGAAGCGAAAGCCATATATTGACAAGAAAATTTCATTTATAGTCACTCATTCCTTTGAAATCGTTATTATTGGTTTTAAATGGATTTATAATCTCATTATGGATTTTAAGTTCAATTTTCTTATAATTTTGGTTAAAACAGAATATAATTGAATGTTTCCCTCAAGAAACGTGACGCGAAAGCCATCCATTGACAAGGAAAGTTTAGTTATAGTCACTCATGCCTTCGGAAGCCTTATTAATCGCTTTAAATGCTTTTATAATCTCATTATTGATTTTAAGTTGAATATTCTTATATTTTTGGTTAACAAAGATTGTAATTGAATGTTTGCCTCGAGAAACGTGAAGCGAAAGCCATCTATTGACAAGAAAAGTTCATTTATAGTCACTCATTCCTTTGAAAGCGTTATAATTGGTTTTAAATGGATTTATAATCTCATTATGGATTTTAAGTTCAATTCTCTTATAATTTTGGTTAAAACAGAATATAATTGAATGTTTACCTCGAGAAACGTGAAGCGAAAGCCATATATTGACAAGAAAATTTCATTTATAGTCACTCATTCCTTTGAAATCGTTATTATTGGTTTTAAATGGATTTATAATCTCATTATGGATTTTAAGTTCAATTTTCTTATAATTTTGGTTAAAACAGAATATAATTGAATGTTTGCCTCAAGAAACGTGACGCGAAAGCCATCCATTGACAAGGAAAGTTTAGTTATAGTCACTCATGCCTTCGGAAGCCTTATTAATCGCTTTAAATGCTTTTATAATCTCATTATTGATTTTAAGTTGAATATTCTTATATTTTTGGTTAACAAAGATTGTAATTGAATGTTTGCCTCGAGAAACGTGAAGCGAAAGCCATCTATTGACAAGAAAAGTTCATTTATAGTCACTCATTCCTTTGAAAGCATTATAATGGGTTTTAAATGGATTTATAATCTCATTATGGATTTTAAGTTCAATTTTCTTATAATTTTGGTTAAAACAGAATATAATTGAATGTTTACCTCGAGAAACGTGAAGCGAAAGCCATATATTGACAAGAAAAGTTCATTTATAGTCACTCATTCCTTTGAAATCGTTATTATTGGTTTTAAATGGATTTATAATCTCATTATGGATTTTAAGTTCAATTTTCTTATAATTTTGGTTAAAACAGAATATAATTGAATGTTTGCCTCCAGAAACGTGACGCGAAAGCCATCCATTGACAAGGAAAGTTTAGTTATAGTCACTCATGCCTTCGGAAGCCTTATTAATCGCTTTAAATGCTTTTATAGTCTCATTATTGATTTTAAGTTGAATATTCTTACATTTTTGGTTAACAAAGATTGTAATTGAATGTTTGCCTCGAGAAACTTGAAGCGAAAGCCATTTATTGACAAGAAAAGTTCATTTATAGTCACTCATTCCTTTGAAAGCGTTATTATTGGTTTTAAATGGATTTATAATCTCATTATTGATTTTAAGTTCAATTTTCTTAAATTTTGTTTAAAACAGAATATAATTGAATGTTTGCCTCGAGAAACATGACGCGAAAGCCATCAATTGACAACAAAAGTTTATTTATAGTCACTCATGCCATTCGGAAGCCTTATTACTCGCTTAAAATAGTTTTATAGTCTCATTGTTGATTTTAAGTTGAATATTCTTACATTTTTCGTTAAAACAGATTATAATTGAATGTTAGCCTCGGGAAACGTGAAGCGAAACCCATCTATTGACAAGAAAAGTTCATTTAAAGTCACTCATTCCTTTGAAAGCGTTATTATTGGTTTTAAATGGATTTATAATCTCAGTATTGAATTTAAGTTCAATTTTCTTACAATTTTGGTTAAAACAGAATATAATTGAATGTTTGCCTCCAGAAACGTGACGCGAAAGCCATCCATTGACAAGGAAAGTTTAGTTATAGTCACTCATGCCTTCGGAAGCCTTATTAATCGCTTTAAATGCTTTTATAGTCTCATTATTGATTTTAAGTTGAATATTCTTACATTTTTGGTTAACAAAGATTGTAATTGAATGTTTGCCTCGAGAAACTTGAAGCGAAAGCCATTTATTGACAAGAAAAGTTCATTTATAGTCACTCATTCCTTTGAAAGCGTTATTATTGGTTTTAAATGGATTTATAATCTCATTATTGATTTTAAGTTCAATTTTCTTAAATTTTGTTTAAAACAGAATATAATTGAATGTTTGCCTCGAGAAACATGACGCGAAAGCCATCAATTGACAACAAAAGTTTATTTATAGTCACTCATGCCATTCGGAAGCCTTATTACTCGCTTAAAATAGTTTTATAGTCTCATTGTTGATTTTAAGTTGAATATTCTTACATTTTTGGTTAACAAAGTTTGTAATTGAATGTTTCCCTCGGGAAACGTGAAGCGAAAGCCATCTATTGACAAGAAAAGTTCATTTATAGTCACTCATTCCTTTGAAATCGTTATTATTGGTTTTAAATGGATTTATAATCTCATTATGGATTTTAAGTTCAATTTTCTTATAATTTTGGTTAAAACAGAATATAATTGAATGTTTACGTCGAGAAACGTGAAGCTAAAGCCATCTATTGGTAAGAAAAGTTCATTTATAGCCACTAATATCTTTGAAAGTGTTATTATTGGTTTTAAATGGATTTATAATCTCATTATTGATTTTAAGTTCAATTTTCTTACAATTTTGTTTAAAACAGAATATAATTGAATGTTTTCCTCGAGAAACATGATTCGAAAACCTTCCATTGACAACAAAAGTTTATTTATAGTCACTCATGCCTTCGGAAGCCTTATTACCCGCTTTAAATAGTTTTATAGTCTCATTATTGATTTTAAGTTGAATATTCTTACATTTTTGGTTAAAACAGATTATAATTCAATGTTAGCCTCGGGAAACGTGAAGCGAAACCCATCTATTGAGAAGAACAGTTCATTTAAAGTCACTCATTCCTTTGAAAGCGTTATTATTGGTTTTAAATGGATTTATAATCCCATTATTGATTTTAAGTTCAATTTTCTTACAATTTTGGTTAAAACAGAATATAATTGAATGTTTGCCTCAAGAAACGTGACGCGAAAGCCATCCATTGACAAGGAAAGTTTAGTTATAGTCACTCATGCCTTCGGAAGCCTTATTAATCGCTTTAAATGCTTTTATAATCTCATTATTGATTTTAAGTTGAATATTCTTATATTTTTGGTTAACAAAGATTGTAATTGAATGTTTGCCTCGAGAAACGTGAAGCGAAAGCCATCTATTGACAAGAAAAGTTCATTTATAGTCACTCATTCCTTTGAAAGCGTTGTAATTGGTTTTAAATGGATTTATAATCTCATTATGGATTTTAAGTTCAATTTTCTTACAATTTTGGTTAAAACAGAATATAATTGAATGTTTGCCTCGAGAAACGTGACGCGAAAGCCACCCATTGACAATGAAAGTTTAGTTATAGTCACTCATGCCTTCGGAAGCCTTATTAATCGCTTTAAATGCTTTTATAATCTCATTATTGATTTTAAGTTGAATATTCTTATATTTATGGTTAACAAAGATTGTAATTGAATGTTTGCCTCGAGAAACGTGAAGCGAAAGCCATCTATTGACAAGAAAAGTTCATTTATAGTCACTCATTCCTTTGAAAGCGTTGTAATTGGTTTTAAATGGATTTATAATCTCATTATGGATTTTAAGTTCAATTTTCTTATAATTTTGGTTAAAACAGAATATAATTGAATGTTTACCTCGAGAAACGTGAAGCGAAAGCCATATATTGACAAGAAAAGTTCATTTATAGTCACTCATTCCTTTGAAATTGTTATTATTGGTTTTAAATGGATTTATAATCTCATTATGGATTTTAAGTTCAATTTTCTTATAATTTTGGTTAAAACAGAATATAATTGAATGTTTACCTCGAGAAACGTGAAGCGAAAGCCATATATTGACAAGAAAAATTCATTTATAGTCACTCATTCTTTTGAAATCGTTATTATTGGTTTTAAATGGATTTATAATCTCATTATTGATTTTAAGTTCAATTTTCTTACAATTTTGTTTAAAACAGAATATAATTGAATGTTTGCCTCGAGAAACATGAAGCGAAAGCCATCCATTGACAACAAAAGTTTATTTATAGTCACTCATGCCTTCGGAAGCCTTATTACCCACTTTAAATAGTTTTATAGTCTCATTATTGATTTTAAGTTGAATATTCTTACATTTTTCGTTAAAACAGATTATAATTGAATGTTAGCCTCGGGAAACGTGAAGCGAAACCCATCTATTGACAAGAAAAGTTCATTTAAAGTCACTCATTCCTTTGAAAGCGTTATTATTGGTTTTAAATGGATTTATAATCTCAGTATTGAATTTAAGTTCAATTTTCTTACAATTTTGGTTAAAACAGAATATAATTGAATGTTTGCCTCCAGAAACGTGACGCGAAAGCCATCCATTGACAAGGAAAGTTTAGTTATAGTCACTCATGCCTTCGGAAGCCTTATTAATCGCTTTAAATGCTTTTATAGTCTCATTATTGATTTTAAGTTGAATATTCTTACATTTTTGGTTAACAAAGATTGTAATTGAATGTTTGCCTCGAGAAACTTGAAGCGAAAGCCATTTATTGATAAGAAAAGTTCATTTATAGTCACTCATTCCTTTGAAAGCCTTATTATTGGTTTTAAATGGATTTATAATCTCATTATTGATTTTAAGTTCAATTTTCTTAAATTTTGTTTAAAACAGAATATAATTGAATGTTTGCCTCTTGAAACATGACGCGAAAGCCATCAATTGACAACAAAAGTTTATTTATAGTCACTCATGCCATCCGGAAGCCTTATTTCTCGCTTAAAATAGTTTTATAGTCTCATTGTTGATTTTAAGTTGAATATTCTTACATTTTTGGTTAACAAAGTTTGTAATTGAATGTTTACCTCGGGAAACGTGAAGCGAAACCCATCTATTGACAAGAAAAGTTCATTTAAAGTCACTCATTCCTTTGAAAGCGTTATTATTGGTTTTAAATGGATTTATAATCTCAGTATTGATTTTAAGTTCAATTTTCTTACAATTTTGGTTAAAACATAATATAATTGAATGTTTGCCTCGAGAAACCTGACGCGAAAGCCATCCATTGACAAGGAAAGTTTAGTTATAGTCACTCATGCCTTCGGAAGCCTTGTTAATCGCTTTAAATGCTTTTATAGTCTCATTATTGATTTTAAGTTGAATATTCTTACATTTTTGGTTAACAAAGATTGTAATTTAATTTTTGGCTCGAGAAACGTGAAGCGAAAGCCATCTATTGACAAGAAAAGTTCATTTATAGTCACTCATTCCTTTGAAAGCGTTATTATTGGTTTTAAATGGATTTATAATCTCATTATTGATTTTAAGTTCAATTTTCTTACAATTTTGGTTAAAACATAATATAATTGAATGTTTGCCTCGAGAAACCTGACGCGAAAGCCATCCATTGACAAGGAAAGTTTAGTTATAGTCACTCATGCCTTCGGAAGCCTTGTTAATCGCTTTAAATGCTTTTATAGTCTCATTATTGATTTTAAGTTGAATATTCTTACATTTTTGGTTAACAAAGATTGTAATTTAATTTTTGGCTCGAGAAACGTGAAGCGAAAGCCATATATTGACAAGAAAAGTTCATTTATAGTCACTCATTCCTTTGAAATTGTTATTATTGGTTTTAAATGGATTTATAATCTCATTATGGATTTTAAGTTCAATTTTCTTATAATTTTGGTTAAAACAGAATATAATTGAATGTTTACCTCGAGAAACGTGAAGCGAAAGCCATATATTGACAAGAAAAATTCATTTATAGTCACTCATTCTTTTGAAATCGTTATTATTGGTTTTAAATGGATTTATAATCTCATTATTGATTTTAAGTTCAATTTTCTTACAATTTTGTTTAAAACAGAATATAATTGAATGTTTGCCTCGAGAAACATGAAGCGAAAGCCATCCATTGACAACAAAAGTTTATTTATAGTCACTCATGCCTTCGGAAGCCTTATTACCCACTTTAAATAGTTTTATAGTCTCATTCTTGATTTTAAGTTGAATATTCTTACATTTTTGGTTAAAACAGAATATAATTGAATGTTTACCTCGAGAAACGTGAAGCGAAACCCATCTATTGAGAAGAAAAGTTCATTTAAAGTCACTCATTCCTTTGAAAGCGTTATTATTGGTTTTAAATGGATTTATAATCTCATTATTGATTTTAAGTTCAATTTTCTTACAATTTTGGTTAAAACAGAATATAATTGAATGTTTGCCTCAAGAAACGTGACGCGAAAGCCATCCATTGACAAGGAAAGTTTAGTTATAGTCACTCATGCCTTCGGAAGCCTTATTAATCGCTTTAAATGCTTTTACAGTCTCATTATTGATTTTAAGTTGAATATTCTTACATTTTTGGTTAACAAAGATTGTAATTGAATGTTTGCCTCGAGAAACGTGAAGCGAAAGCCATCTATTGACAAGAAAAGTTCATTTATAGTCACTCATTCCTTTGAAAGCGTTATAATTGGTTTTAAATGGATTTATAATCTCATTATGGATTTTAAGTTCAATTCTCTTATAATTTTGGTTAAAACAGAATATAATTGAATGTTTACCTCGAGAAACGTGAAGCGAAAGCCATATATTGACAAGAAAATTTCATTTATAGTCACTCATTCCTTTGAAATCGTTATTATTGGTTTTAAATGGATTTATAATCTCATTATGGATTTTAAGTTCAATTTTCTTATAATTTTGGTTAAAACAGAATATAATTGAATGTTTCCCTCAAGAAACGTGACGCGAAAGCCATCCATTGACAAGGAAAGTTTAGTTATAGTCACTCATGCCTTCGGAAGACTTATTAATCGCTTTAAATGCTTTTATAGTCTCATTATTGATTTTAAGTTGAATATTCTTACATTTTTGGTTAACAAAGATTGTAATTGAATGTTTGCCTCGAGAAACTTGAAGCGAAAGCCATTTATTGACAAGAAAAGTTCATTTATAGTCACTCATTCCTTTGAAAGCGTTATTATTGGTTTTAAATGGATTTATAATCTCATTATTGATTTTAAGTTCAATTTTCTTACAATTTTGGTTAAAATAGAATATAATTGAATGTTTGCCTCAAGAAACGTGACGCGAAAGCCATCCATTGACAAGGAAAGTTTAGTTATAGTCACTCATGCCTTCGGAAGCCTTATTAATCGCTTTAAATGCTTTTATAGTCTCATTATTGATTTTAAGTTGAATATTCTTACATTTTTGGTTAACAAAGATTGTAATTGAATGTTTGCCTCGAGAAACTTGAAGCGAAAGCCATTTATTGACAAGAAAAGTTCATTTATAGTCACTCATTCCTTTGAAAGCGTTATTATTGGTTTTAAATGGATTTATAATCTCATTATTGATTTTAAGTTCAATTTTCTTACAATTTTGGTTAAAACAGAATATAATTGAATGTTTGCCTCGAGAAACGTTACGCGAAAGCCACCCATTGACAAGGAAAGTTTAGTTATAGTCACTCATGCCTTCGGAAGCCTTATTAATCGCTTTAAATGCTTTTATAATCTCATTATTGATTTTAAGTTGAATATTCTTATATTTTTGGTTAACAAAGATTGTAATTGAATGTTTGCCTCGAGAAACGTGAAGCGAAAGCCATCTATTGACAAGAAAAGTTCATTTATAGTCACTCATTCCTTTGAAAGCGTTATAATTGGTTTTAAATGGATTTATAATCTCATTATGGATTTTAAGTTCAATTTTCTTATAATTTTGGTTAAAACAGAATATAATTGAATGTTTACCTCGAGAAACGTGAAGCGAAAGCCATATATTGACAAGAAAAGTTCATTTATAGTCACTCATTCCTTTGAAATCGTTATTATTGGTTTTAAATGGATTTATAATCTCATTATGGATTTTAAGTTCAATTTTCTTATAATTTTGGTTAAAACAGAATATAATTGAATGTTTGCCTCCAGAAACGTGACGCGAAAGCCATCCATTGACAAGGAAAGTTTAGTTATAGTCACTCATGCCTTCGGAAGCCTTATTAATCGCTTTAAATGCTTTTATAGTCTCATTATTGATTTTAAGTTGAATATTCTTACATTTTTGGTTAACAAAGATTGTAATTGAATGTTTGCCTCGAGAAACTTGAAGCGAAAGCCATTTATTGACAAGAAAAGTTCATTTATAGTCACTCATTCCTTTGAAAGCGTTATTATTGGTTTTAAATGGATTTATAATCTCATTATTGATTTTAAGTTCAATTTTCTTAAATTTTGTTTAAAACAGAATATAATTGAATGTTTGCCTCGAGAAACATGACGCGAAAGCCATCAATTGACAACAAAAGTTTATTTATAGTCACTCATGCCATCCGGAAGCCTTATTTCTCGCTTAAAATAGTTTTATAGTCTCATTGTTGATTTTAACTTGAATATTCTTACATTTTTGGTTAACAAAGTTTGTAATTGAATGTTTACCTCGGGAAACGTGAAGCGAAACCCATCTATTGACAAGAAAAGTTCATTTAAAGTCACTCATTCCTTTGAAAGCGTTATTATTGGTTTTAAATGGATTTATAATCTCAGTATTGATTTTAAGTTCAATTTTCTTACAATTTTGGTTAAAACATAATATAATTGAATGTTTGCCTCGAGAAACCTGACGCGAAAGCCATCCATTGACAAGGAAAGTTTAGTTATAGTCACTCATGCCTTCGGAAGCCTTGTTAATCGCTTTAAATGCTTTTATAGTCTCATTATTGATTTTAAGTTGAATATTCTTACATTTTTGGTTAACAAAGATTGTAATTTAATTTTTGGCTCGAGAAACGTGAAGCGAAAGCCATCTATTGACAAGAAAAGTTCATTTATAGTCACTCATTCCTTTGAAAGCGTTATTATTGGTTTTAAATGGATTTATAATCTCATTATTGATTTTAAGTTCAATTTTCTTACAATTTTGGTTAAAACATAATATAATTGAATGTTTGCCTCGAGAAACCTGACGCGAAAGCCATCCATTGACAAGGAAAGTTTAGTTATAGTCACTCATGCCTTCGGAAGCCTTGTTAATCGCTTTAAATGCTTTTATAGTCTCATTATTGATTTTAAGTTGAATATTCTTACATTTTTGGTTAACAAAGATTGTAATTTAATTTTTGGCTCGAGAAACGTGAAGCGAAAGCCATATATTGACAAGAAAAGTTCATTTATAGTCACTCATTCCTTTGAAATTGTTATTATTGGTTTTAAATGGATTTATAATCTCATTATGGATTTTAAGTTCAATTTTCTTATAATTTTGGTTAAAACAGAATATAATTGAATGTTTACCTCGAGAAACGTGAAGCGAAAGCCATATATTGACAAGAAAAATTCATTTATAGTCACTCATTCTTTTGAAATCGTTATTATTGGTTTTAAATGGATTTATAATCTCATTATTGATTTTAAGTTCAATTTTCTTACAATTTTGTTTAAAACAGAATATAATTGAATGTTTGCCTCGAGAAACATGAAGCGAAAGCCATCCATTGACAACAAAAGTTTATTTATAGTCACTCATGCCTTCGGAAGCCTTATTACCCACTTTAAATAGTTTTATAGTCTCATTCTTGATTTTAAGTTGAATATTCTTACATTTTTGGTTAAAACAGAATATAATTGAATGTTTACCTCGAGAAACGTGAAGCGAAACCCATCTATTGAGAAGAAAAGTTCATTTAAAGTCACTCATTCCTTTGAAAGCGTTATTATTGGTTTTAAATGGATTTATAATCTCATTATTGATTTTAAGTTCAATTTTCTTACAATTTTGGTTAAAACAGAATATAATTGAATGTTTGCCTCAAGAAACGTGACGCGAAAGCCATCCATTGACAAGGAAAGTTTAGTTATAGTCACTCATGCCTTCGGAAGCCTTATTAATCGCTTTAAATGCTTTTACAGTCTCATTATTGATTTTAAGTTGAATATTCTTACATTTTTGGTTAACAAAGATTGTAATTGAATGTTTGCCTCGAGAAACGTGAAGCGAAAGCCATCTATTGACAAGAAAAGTTCATTTATAGTCACTCATTCCTTTGAAAGCGTTATAATTGGTTTTAAATGGATTTATAATCTCATTATGGATTTTAAGTTCAATTCTCTTATAATTTTGGTTAAAACAGAATATAATTGAATGTTTACCTCGAGAAACGTGAAGCGAAAGCCATATATTGACAAGAAAATTTCATTTATAGTCACTCATTCCTTTGAAATCGTTATTATTGGTTTTAAATGGATTTATAATCTCATTATGGATTTTAAGTTCAATTTTCTTATAATTTTGGTTAAAACAGAATATAATTGAATGTTTCCCTCAAGAAACGTGACGCGAAAGCCATCCATTGACAAGGAAAGTTTAGTTATAGTCACTCATGCCTTCGGAAGACTTATTAATCGCTTTAAATGCTTTTATAGTCTCATTATTGATTTTAAGTTGAATATTCTTACATTTTTGGTTAACAAAGATTGTAATTGAATGTTTGCCTCGAGAAACTTGAAGCGAAAGCCATTTATTGACAAGAAAAGTTCATTTATAGTCACTCATTCCTTTGAAAGCGTTATTATTGGTTTTAAATGGATTTATAATCTCATTATTGATTTTAAGTTCAATTTTCTTACAATTTTGGTTAAAATAGAATATAATTGAATGTTTGCCTCAAGAAACGTGACGCGAAAGCCATCCATTGACAAGGAAAGTTTAGTTATAGTCACTCATGCCTTCGGAAGCCTTATTAATCGCTTTAAATGCTTTTATAGTCTCATTATTGATTTTAAGTTGAATATTCTTACATTTTTGGTTAACAAAGATTGTAATTGAATGTTTGCCTCGAGAAACTTGAAGCGAAAGCCATTTATTGACAAGAAAAGTTCATTTATAGTCACTCATTCCTTTGAAAGCGTTATTATTGGTTTTAAATGGATTTATAATCTCATTATTGATTTTAAGTTCAATTTTCTTACAATTTTGGTTAAAACAGAATATAATTGAATGTTTGCCTCGAGAAACGTTACGCGAAAGCCACCCATTGACAAGGAAAGTTTAGTTATAGTCACTCATGCCTTCGGAAGCCTTATTAATCGCTTTAAATGCTTTTATAATCTCATTATTGATTTTAAGTTGAATATTCTTATATTTTTGGTTAACAAAGATTGTAATTGAATGTTTGCCTCGAGAAACGTGAAGCGAAAGCCATCTATTGACAAGAAAAGTTCATTTATAGTCACTCATTCCTTTGAAAGCGTTATAATTGGTTTTAAATGGATTTATAATCTCATTATGGATTTTAAGTTCAATTTTCTTATAATTTTGGTTAAAACAGAATATAATTGAATGTTTACCTCGAGAAACGTGAAGCGAAAGCCATATATTGACAAGAAAAGTTCATTTATAGTCACTCATTCCTTTGAAATCGTTATTATTGGTTTTAAATGGATTTATAATCTCATTATGGATTTTAAGTTCAATTTTCTTATAATTTTGGTTAAAACAGAATATAATTGAATGTTTGCCTCCAGAAACGTGACGCGAAAGCCATCCATTGACAAGGAAAGTTTAGTTATAGTCACTCATGCCTTCGGAAGCCTTATTAATCGCTTTAAATGCTTTTATAGTCTCATTATTGATTTTAAGTTGAATATTCTTACATTTTTGGTTAACAAAGATTGTAATTGAATGTTTGCCTCGAGAAACTTGAAGCGAAAGCCATTTATTGACAAGAAAAGTTCATTTATAGTCACTCATTCCTTTGAAAGCGTTATTATTGGTTTTAAATGGATTTATAATCTCATTATTGATTTTAAGTTCAATTTTCTTAAATTTTGTTTAAAACAGAATATAATTGAATGTTTGCCTCGAGAAACATGACGCGAAAGCCATCAATTGACAACAAAAGTTTATTTATAGTCACTCATGCCATTCGGAAGCCTTATTACTCGCTTAAAATAGTTTTATAGTCTCATTGTTGATTTTAAGTTGAATATTCTTACATTTTTCGTTAAAACAGATTATAATTGAATGTTAGCCTCGGGAAACGTGAAGCGAAACCCATCTATTGACAAGAAAAGTTCATTTAAAGTCACTCATTCCTTTGAAAGCGTTATTATTGGTTTTAAATGGATTTATAATCTCAGTATTGAATTTAAGTTCAATTTTCTTACAATTTTGGTTAAAACAGAATATAATTGAATGTTTGCCCCCAGAAACGTGACGCGAAAGCCATCCATTGACAAGGAAAGTTTAGTTATAGTCACTCATGCCTTCGGAAGCCTTATTAATCGCTTTAAATGCTTTTATAGTCTCATTATTGATTTTAAGTTGAATATTCTTACATTTTTGGTTAACAAAGATTGTAATTGAATGTTTGCCTCGAGAAACTTGAAGCGAAAGCCATTTATTGACAAGAAAAGTTCATTTATAGTCACTCATTCCTTTGAAAGCGTTATTATTGGTTTTAAATGGATTTATAATCTCATTATTGATTTTAAGTTCAATTTTCTTAAATTTTGTTTAAAACAGAATATAATTGAATGTTTGCCTCGAGAAACATGACGCGAAAGCCATCAATTAACAACAAAAGTTTATTTATAGTCACTCATGCCATTCGGAAGCCTTATTACTCGCTTAAAATAGTTTTATAGTCTCATTGTTGATTTTAAGTTGAATATTCTTACATTTTTGGTTAACAAAGTTTGTAATTGAATGTTTCCCTCGGGAAACGTGAAGCGAAAGCCATCTATTGACAAGAAAAGTTCATTTATAGTCACTCATTCCTTTGAAATCGTTATTATTGGTTTTAAATGGATTTATAATCTCATTATGGATTTTAAGTTCAATTTTCTTATAATTTTGGTTAAAACAGAATATAATTGAATGTTTACGTCGAGAAACGTGAAGCTAAAGCCATCTATTGGTAAGAAAGGTTCATTTATAGTCACTAATATCTTTGAAAGTGTTATTATTGGTTTTAAATGGATTTATAATCTCATTATTGATTTTAAGTTCAATTTTCTTACAATTTTGTTTAAAACAGAATATAATTGAATGTTTTCCTCGAGAAACATGATTCGAAAACCTTCCATTGACAACAAAAGTTTATTTATAGTCACTCATGCCTTCGGAAGCCTTATTACCCGCTTTAAATAGTTTTATAGTCTCATTATTGATTTTAAGTTGAATATTCTTACATTTTTGGTTAAAACATATTATAATTCAATGTTAGCCTCGGGAAACGTGAAGCGAAACCCATCTATTGAGAAGAACAGTTCATTTAAAGTCACTCATTCCTTTGAAAGCGTTATTATTGGTTTTAAATGGATTTATAATCCCATTATTGATTTTAAGTTCAATTTTCTTACAATTTTGGTTAAAACAGAATATAATTGAATGTTTGCCTCAAGAAACGTGACGCGAAAGCCATCCATTGACAAGGAAAGTTCAGTTATAGTCACTCATGCCTTCGGAAGCCTTATTAATCGCTTTAAATGCTTTTATAATCTCATTATTGATTTTAAGTTGAATATTCTTATATTTTTGGTTAACAAAGATTGTAATTGAATGTTTGCCTCGAGAAACGTGAAGCGAAAGCCATCTATTGACAAGAAAATTTCATTTATAGTCACTCATTCCTTTGAAAGCGTTGTAATTGGTTTTAAATGGATTTATAATCTCATTATGGATTTTAAGTTCAATTTTCTTACAATTTTGGTTAAAACAGAATATAATTGAATGTTTGCCTCAAGAAACGTGACGCGAAAGCCACCCATTGACAATGAAAGTTTAGTTATAGTCACTCATGCCTTCGGAAGCCTTATTAATCGCTTTAAATGCTTTTATAATCTCATTATTGATTTTAAGTTGAATATTCTTATATTTTTGGTTAACAAAGATTGTAATTGAATGTTTGCCTCGAGAAACGTGAAACAAAAGCCATCTATTGACAAGAAAAGTTCATTTATAGTCACTCATTCCTTTGAAAGCGTTGTAATTGGTTTTAAATGGATTTATAATCTCATTATCGATTTTAAGTTTAATTTTCTTATAATTTTGGTTAAAACAGAATATAATTGAATGTTTACCTCGAGAAACGTGAAGCGAAAGCCATATATTGACAGGAAAAGTTCATTTATAGTCACTCATTCCTTTGAAATTGTTATTATTGGTTTTAAATGGATTTATAATCTCATTATGGATTTTAAGTTCAATTTTCTTATAATTTTGGTTAAAACAGAATATAATTGAATGTTTACCTCGAGAAACGTGAAGCGAAAGCCATATATTGACAAGAAAAATTCATTTATAGTCACGCATTCTTTTGAAATCGTTATTATTGGTTTTAAATGGATTTATAATCTCATTATTGATTTTAAGTTCAATTTTCTTACAATTTTGTTTAAAACAGAATATAATTGAATGTTTGCCTCGAGAAACATGAAGCGAAAGCCATCCATTGACAACAAAAGTTTATTTATAGTCACTCATGCCTTCGGAAGCCTTATTACCCACTTTAAATAGTTTTATAGTCTCATTATTGATTTTAAGTTGAATATTCTTACATTTTTCGTTAAAACAGATTATAATTGAATGTTAGCCTCGGGAAACGTGAAGCGAAACCCATCTATTGACAAGAAAAGTTCATTTAAAGTCACTCATTCCTTTGAAAGCGTTATTATTGGTTTTAAATGGATTTATAATCTCAGTATTGAATTTAAGTTCAATTTTCTTACAATTTTGGTTAAAACAGAATATAATTGAATGTTTGCCTCCAGAAACGTGACGCGAAAGCCATCCATTGACAAGGAAAGTTTAGTTATAGCCACTCATGCCTTCGGAAGCCTTATTAATCGCTTTAAATGCTTTTATAGTCTCATTATTGATTTTAAGTTGAATATTCTTACATTTTTGGTTAACAAAGATTGTAATTGAATGTTTGCCTCGAGAAACTTGAAGCGAAAGCCATTTATTGATAAGAAAAGTTCATTTATAGTCACTCATTCCTTTGAAAGCCTTATTATTGGTTTTAAATGGATTTATAATCTCATTATTGATTTTAAGTTCAATTTTCTTAAATTTTGTTTAAAACAGAATATAATTGAATGTTTGCCTCGAGAAACATGACGCGAAAGCCATCAATTGACAACAAAAGTTTATTTATAGTCACTCATGCCATCCGGAAGCCTTATTACTCGCTTAAAATAGTTTTATAGTCTCATTGTTGATTTTAAGTTGAATATTCTTACATTTTTGGTTAACAAAGTTTGTAATTGAATGTTTACCTCGGGAAACGTGAAGCGAAACCCATCTATTGACAAGAAAAGTTCATTTATAGTCACTCATTCCTTTGAAAGCGTTATTATTGGTTTTAAATGGATTTATAATCTCATTATTGATTTTAAGTTCAATTTTCTTACAATTTTGGTTAAAACATAATATAATTGAATGTTTGCCTCGAGAAACCTGACGCGAAAGCCATCCATTGACAAGGAAAGTTTAGTTATAGTCACTCATGCCTTCGGAAGCCTTGTTAATCGCTTTAAATGCTTTTATAGTCTCATTATTGATTTTAAGTTGAATATTCTTACATTTTTGGTTAACAAAGATTGTAATTTAATTTTTGGCTCGAGAAACGTGAAGCGAAAGCCATCTATTGACAAGAAAAGTTCATTTATAGTCACTCATTCCTTTGAAAGCGTTATTATTGGTTTTAAATGGATTTATAATCTCATTATTGATTTTAAGTTCAATTTTCTTACAATTTTGTTTAAAACAGAATATAATTGAATGTTTGCCTCGAGAAACATGACGCGAAAGCCATCCATTGACAACAAAAGTTTATTTATAGTCACTCATGCCATTCGAAAGCCTTATTACTCGCTTAAAATAATTTTATAGTCTCATTGTTGATTTTAAGTTGAATATTCTTACATTTTTGGTTAACAAAGCTTGTAATTGAATGTTTGCCTCGGGAAACGTGAAGCGAAAGCCATCTATTGACAAGAAAAGTTCATTTATAGTCACTCATTCCTTTGAAAGCGTTATTATTGGTTTTAAATGGATTTATAATCTCATTATTGATTTTAAGTTAAATTTTCTTACAATTTTGGTTAAAACAGAATATAATTGAATGTTTGCCTCCAGAAACGTGACGCGAAAGCCATCCATTGATAAGGAAAGTTTAGTTATAGTCACTCATGCCTTCGGAAGCTTTATTAATCGCTTTAAATGCTTTTATAGTCTCATTATTGATTTTAAGTTGAATATTCTTATATTTTTGATTAACAAAGATTGTAATTGAATGTTTGCCTCGGGAAACGTGAAGCGAAAGCCATCTATTGACAAGAAAAGTTCATTTATAGTCACTCATTCCTTTGAAAGCGTTATAATTGGTTTTAAATGGATTTATAATCTCATTATTGATTTTAAGTTCAATTTTCTTATAATTTTGGTTAAAACAGAATATAATTGAATGTTTACCTCGAGAAACGTGAAGCGAAAGCCATCTATTGAGAAGAAAAGTTCATTTATAGTCGCTAATTCCTTTGAAAGCGTTATTATTGGTTTTAAATGGATTTATAATCTCATTATTGATTTTAAGTTCAATATTCTTACAATTTTGTTTAAAACAGAATATAATTGAATGTTTGCCTCGAGAAACGTGACGCGAAAACCATCCATTGACAACAAAAGTGTATTTATAGTCACTCATACCTTCGGAAGCCTTATTAATCACTTTAAATAGATTTATAGTCTCATTATTGATTTTAAGTTGAATATTCTTACATTTTTGGTTAAAACAGAATATAATTGAATGTTTACCTCGAGAAACGTGAAGCGAAAGCCATCTATTGATAAGAAAGGTTCATTTATAGTCACTAATACTTTTGAAAGCGTTATTAATGATTTTAAATGGATTTATAATCTCATTATTGATTTTAAGTTCAATTTTCTTACAAATTTGTTTAAAACAGAATATAATTGAATGTTTTCCTCGAGAAACATGACGCGAAAACCATCCATTGACAACAAAAGTTTATTTATAGTCACTCATGCCTTCGGAAGCCTTATTACCCGCTTTAAATAGTTTTATAGTCTCATTATTGATTTTAAGTTGAATATTCTTACATTTTTGGTTAAAATAGATTATAATTGAATGTTAGCCTCGGGAAACGTGAAGCGAAACCCATCTATTGACAAGAAAAGTTCATTTAAAGTCACTTATTCCTTTGAAAGCGTTATTATTGGTTTTAAATGGATTTATAATCTCATTTTGGATTTTAAGTTCAATTTTCTTATAATTTTGGTTAAAACAGAATATAATTGAATGTTTACCTCGAGAAACGTGAAGCGAAAGCCATATATTGATAAGAAAAGTTCATTTATAGTCACTCATTCCTTTGAAATCGTTATTATTGGTTTTAAATGGATTTATAATCTCATTATTGATTTTTAGTTCAATTTTCTTATAATTTTTTTTAAAACAGAATATAGTTGAATGTTTACCTCGAGAAACGTGACGCGAAAGCTATCCATTGACAACAAAAGTTTATTTATAGTCATTCATGCCTTCGGAAGCCTTATTACCGCTTTAAATAGTTTTATAGTCTCATTATTGATTTGAAGTTGAATATTCTTACATTTTTGGTTAAAACTGATTATAATTGAATGTTAGCCTCGGGAAACGTGAAACGAAACCCATCTATTGACAAGAAAAGTTAATTTAAAGTCATTCATTCCTTTGAAAGCGTTATTATTGGTTTTAAATGGATTTATAATCTCATTTTGGATTTTAAGTTCAATTTTCTTATAATTTTGGTTAAAACAGAATATAATTGAATGTTTACCTCGAGAAACGTGAAGCGAAAGCCATATATTGACAAGAAAAGTTCATTTATAGTCACTCATTCCTTTGAAATCGTTATTATTGGTTTTAAATGGATTTATAATCTCATTATTGATTTTAAGTTCAATTTTCTTACAATTTTGGTTAAAACAGAATATAATTGAATGTTTGCCTCAAGAAACGTGACGCGAAAGCCATCCATTGACAAGGAAAGTTTAGTTCTAGTCACTCATGCCTTCGGAAGCCTTATTAATCGCTTTAAATGCTTTTATAGTCTCATTATTGATTTTAAGTTGAATATTCTTACATTTTTGGTTAACAAAGATTGTAATTGAATGTTTGCCTCGAGAAACGTGAAGCGAAAGCCATTTATTGACAAGAAAAGTTCATTTATAGTCACTCATTCCTTTGAAAGCGTTATTATTGGTTTTAAATGGATTTATAATCTCATTATTGATTTTAAGTTCAATTTTCTTAAATTTTGTTTCAAACAGAATATAATTGAATGTTTGCCTCGAGAAACATGACGCGAAAGCCATCCATTGACAACAAAAGTTTATTTATAGTCACTCATGCCATTCGGAAGCCTTATTACTCGCTTAAAATAGTTTTATAGTCTCATTGTTGATTTTAAGTTGAATATTCTTACATTTTTGGTTAACAGAGTTTGTAATTGAATGTTCGCCTGGGGAAACGTGAAGCGAAACCCATCTATTGACAAGAAAAGTTCATTTATTTTCACTCATTCCTTTGAAAGCGTTATTATTGGTTTTAAATGGATTTATAATCTCATTATTGATTTTAAGTTCAATTTTCTTACAATTTTTGTTAAAACAGAATATAATTGAATGTTTGCCTCGAGAAACATGACGCGAAAGCCATCCATTGACAAGGAAAGTTTAGTTATAGTCACTCATGCCTTCGGAAGCCTTATTAATCGCTTTAAATGCTTTTATAGTCTCATTATTGATTTTAAGTTGAATATTCTTACATTTTTGGTTAACAAAGATTGTAATTGAATGTTTGCCTCGAGAAACGTGAAGCGAAAGCCATCTATTGACAAGAAAAGTTCATTTATAGTCACTCATTCCTTTGAAAGCGTTATTATTGGTTTTAAATGGATTTATAATCTCATTATTGATTTTAAGTTCAATTTTCTTACAATTTTGTTTAAAACAGAATATAATTGCATGTTTGCCTCGAGAAACATGACACGAAAGCCATCCATTGATAACAAAAGTTTATTTATAGTCACTCATGCCATTCGGAAGCCTTATTACTCGCTTAAAATAGTTTTATAGTCTCATTGTTGATTTTAAGTTGAATATTCTTACATTTTTGGTTAACAAAGTTTGTACTTGAATGTTTGCCTCGGGAAACGTGAAGCGAAAGCCATCTATTGACAAGAAAAGTTCATTTATAGTCACTCATTCCTTTGAAAGCGTTATTATTGGTTTTAAATGGATTTATAATCTCATTATTGATTTTAAGTTTAATTTTCTTACAATTTTTGTTAAAACAGAATATAATTGAATGTTTGCCTCGAGAAACATGACGCGAAAGCCATCCATTGACAAGGAAAGTTTAGTTATAGTCACTCATGCCTTCGGAAGCCTTATTAATCGCTTTAAATGCTTTTATAGTCTCATTATTGATTTTAAGTTGAATATTCTTACATTTTTGGTTAACAAAGATTGTAATTTAATTTTTGCCTCGAGAAACGTGAAGCGAAAGCCATCTATTGACAAGAAAAGTTCATTTATAGTCACGCATTCCTTTGAAAGCGTTATTATTGGTTTTAAATGGATTTATAATCTCATCATTGATTTTAAGTTCCATTTTTTTAGAAATTTGTTTAAAACAGAATATAATTGAATGTTTGCCTCGAGAAACATGACGCGAAAGCCATCCATTGACAACAAAAGTTTATTTATAGTCACTCATGCCATTCGGAAGCCTTATTACTCGCTTAAAATAGTTTTATAGTCTCATTGTTGATTTTAAGTTGAATATTCTTACATTTTTGGTTAACAAAGCTTGTAATTGAATGTTTGCCTCGGGAAACGTAAAGCGAAACCCATCTATTGACAAGAAAAGTTCATTTATAGTCACTCATTCCTTTGAAAGCGTTATTATTGGTTTTAAATGGATTTATAATCTCATTATTGATTTTAAGTTCAATTTTCTTACAATTTTGGTTAAAACAGAATATAATTGAATGTTTGCCTCGAGAAACGTGACGCGAAAGCCACCCATTGACAAGGAAAGTTTAGTTATAGTCACTCATGCCTTCGGAAGCCTTATTAATCGCTTTAAATGCTTTTATAATCTCATTATTGATTTTAAGTTGAATATTCTTATATTTTTGGTTAACAAAGATTGTAATTGAATGTTTGCCTCGAGAAACGTGAAGCGAAAGCCATCTATTGACAAGAAAAGTTCATTTATAGTCACTCATTCCTTTGAAAGCGTTATAATTGGTTTTAAATGGATTTATAATCTCATTATGGATTTTAAGTTCAATTTTCTTATAATTTTGGTTAAAACAGAATATAATTGAATGTTTACCTCGAGAAACGTGAAGCGTAAGCCATATATTGACAAGAAAAGTTCATTTATAGTCACTCATTCCTTTGAAATCGTTATTATTGGTTTTAAATGGATTTATAATCTCATTATGGATTTTAAGTTCAATTTTCTTATAATTTTGGTTAAAACAGAATATAATTGAATGTTTACCTCGAGAAACGTGAAGCGAAAGCCATATATTGACAAGAAAAGTTCATTTATAGTCACTCATTCCTTTGAAATCGTTGTTATTGGTTTTAAATGGATTTATAATCTCATTATTGATTTTAAGTTCAATTTTCTTACAATTTTGTTTAAAACAGAATATAATTGAATGTTTGCCTCGAGAAACATGACGCGAAAGCCATCCATTGACAACAAAAGTTTATTTATAGTCACTCATGCCTTCGGAAGCCTTATTACCCACTTTAAATAGTTTTATAGTTTCATTATTAATTTTAAGTTGAATATTCTTACATTTTTCGTTAAAACAGATTATAATTGAATGTTAGCCTCGGGAAACGTGAAGGAAAACCCATCTATTGACAAGAAAAGTTCATTTAAAGTCACTCATTCCTTTGAAAGCGTTATTATTGGTTTTAAATGGATTTATAATCTCAGTATTGAATTTAAGTTCAATTTTCTTACAATTTTGGTTAAAACAGAATATAATTGAATGTTTGCCTCAAGAAACGTGACGCGAAAGCCATCCATTGACAAGGAAAGTTTAGTTCTAGTCACTCATGCCTTCGGAAGCCTTATTAATCGCTTTAAATGCTTTTATAGTCTCATTATTGATTTTAAGTTGAATATTCTTACATTTTTGGTTAACAAAGATTGTAATTGAATGTTTGCCTCGAGAAACATGAAGCGAAAGCCATCTATTGACAAGAAAAGTTCATTTATAGTCACTCATTCCTTTGAAAGCGTTATTATTGGTTTTAAATGGATTTATAATCTCATTATTGATTTTAAGTTAAATTTTCTTACAATTTTGTTTAAAACAGAATATAATTGAATGTTTGCCTCGAGAAACTTGAGGCGAAAGCTATCCATTGACAACAAAAGTTTATTTATAGTCACTCATGCCATTCGGAAGCCTTATTACTCGTTAAAATAGTTTTATAGTCTCATTGTTGATTTTAAGTTGAATATTCTTACATTTTTGGTTAACAAAGTTTGTAATTGAATGTTTCCCTCGGGAAACGTGAAGCGAAAGCCATCTATTGACAAGAAAAGTTCATTTATAGTCACTCATTCCTTTGAAATCGTTATTATTGATTCTAAATGGATTTATAATCTCATTATGGATTTTAAGTTCAATTTTCTTATAATTTTGGTTAAAACAGAATATAATTGAATGTTTACCTCAAGAAACGTGAAGCGAAAGCCATCTATTGATATGAAAGGTTCATTTATAGTCACTAATACCTTTGAAAGCGTTATTATTGGTTTTGAATGGATTTATAATCTCATTATTGATTTT
This sequence comes from Theobroma cacao, assembly GCF_053813885.1. Lineage (NCBI taxonomy): Eukaryota > Viridiplantae > Streptophyta > Magnoliopsida > Malvales > Malvaceae > Theobroma > Theobroma cacao. Next base: position 22,404,980 of record NC_142647.1, read on the forward strand.
AAGTTCAATTTTCTTACAATTTTGTTTAAAACAGAATATAATTGAATGTTTTCCTCGAGAAACATGATTCGAAAACCATCCATTGACAAGGAAAGTTTAGTTATAGTCACTCATGCCTTCGGAAGCCTTATTAATCGCTTTAAATGCTTTTATAGTCTCATTATTGATTTTAAGTTGAATATTCTTACATTTTTGGTTAACAAAGATTGTAATTGAATGTTTGCCTCGAGAAACTTGAAGCGAAAGCCATTTATTGACAAGAAAAGTTCATTTATAGTCACTCATTCCTTTGAAAGCGTTATTATTGGTTTTAAATGGATTTATAATCTCATTATTGATTTTAAGTTCAATTTTCTTACAATTTTGGTTAAAACAGAATATAATTGAATGTTTGCCTCGAGAAACGTGACGCGAAAGCCACCCATTGACAAGGAAAGTTTAGTTATAGTCACTCATGCCTTCTGAAGCCTTATTAATCGCTTTAAATGCTTTTATAATCTCATTATTGATTTTAAGTTGAATATTCTTATATTTTTGGTTAACAAAGATTGTAATTGAATGTTTGCCTCGAGAAACGTGAAGCGAAAGCCATCTATTGACAAGAAAAGTTCATTTATAGTCACTCATTCCTTTGAAAGCGTTATAATTGGTTTTAAATGGATTTATAATCTCATTATGGATTTTAAGTTCAAGTTTCTTATAATTTTGGTTAAAACAGAATATAATTGAATGTTTACCTCGAGAAACGTGAAGCGAAAGCCATATATTGACAAGAAAAGTTCATTTATAGTCACTCATTCCTTTGAAATAGTTATTATTGGTTTTAAATGGATTTATAATCTCATTATGGATTTTAAGTTCAATTTTCTTATAATTTTGGTTAAAACAGAATATAATTGAATGTTTACCTCGAGAAACGTGAAGCGAAAGCCATCTATTGTTAAGAAAGGTTCATTTATAGTCACTAATACCTTTGAAAGCGTTATTATTGGTTTTGAATGGATTTATAATCTCATTATTGATTTTAAGTTCAATTTTCTTACAATTTTGTTTAAAACAAAATATAATTGAATGTTTGCCTCCAGAAACGTGACGTGAAAGCCATCCATTGACAAGAAAAGTTTAGTTATAGTCACTCATGCCTTCGGAAGCCTTATTAATCGCTTTAAATGCTTTTATAGTCTCATTATTGATTTTAAGTTGAATATTCTTACATTTTTGGTTAACAAAGATTGTAATTGAATGTTTGCCTCGAGAAACTTGAAGCGAAAGCCATTTATTGACAAGAAAAGTTCATTTATAGTCACTCATTCCTTTGAAAGCGTTATTATTGGTTTTAAATGGATTTATAATCTCATTATTGATTTTAAGTTCAATTTTCTTACAATTTTGGTTAAAACAGAATATAATTGAATGTTTGCCTCGAGAAACGTGACGCGAAAGCCACCCATTGACAAGGAAAGTTTAGTTATAGTCACTCATGCCTTCTGAAGCCTTATTAATCGCTTTAAATGCTTTTATAATCTCATTATTGATTTTAAGTTGAATATTCTTATATTTTTGGTTAACAAAGATTGTAATTGAATGTTTGCCTCGAGAAACTTGAAGCGAAAGCCATTTATTGACAAGAAAAGTTCATTTATAGTCACTCATTCCTTTGAAAGCGTTATTATTGGTTTTAAATGGATTTATAATCTCATTATTGATTTTAAGTTCAATTTTCTTAAATTTTGTTTCAAACAGAATATAATTGAATGTTTGCCTCGAGAAACATGACGCGAAAGCCATCCATTGACAACAAAAGTTTATTTATAGTCACTCATGCCATTCGGAAGCCTTATTACTCGCTTAAAATAGTTTTATAGTCTCATTGTTGATTTTAAGTTGAATATTCTTACATTTTTGGTTAACAGAGTTTGTAATTGAATGTTCGCCTGGGGAAACGTGAAGCGAAACCCATCTATTGACAAGAAAAGTTCATTTATTTTCACTCATTCCTTTGAAATCGTTGTTATTGGTTTTAAATGGATTTATAATCTCATTATTGATTTTAAGTTCAATTTTCTTACAATTTTGTTTAAGACAGAATATAATTGAATGTTTGCCTTGAGAAACATGACGCGAAAGCCATCCATTAACAACAAAAGTTTATTTATAGTCACTCATGCCTTCGGAAGCCTTATTACCCACTTTAAATAGTTTTATAGTTTCATTATTAATTTTAAGTTGAATATTCTTACATTTTTCGTTAAAACAGATTATAATTGAATGTTAGCCTCGGGAAACGTGAAGGGAAACCCATCTATTGACAAGAAAAGTTCATTTAAAGTCACTCATTCCTTTGAAAGCGTTATTATTGGTTTTAAATGGATTTATAATCTCAGTATTGAATTTAAGTTCAATTTTCTTACAATTTTGGTTAAAACAGAATATAATTGAATGTTTGCCTCAAGAAACGTGACGCGAAAGCCATCCATTGACAAGGAAAGTTTAGTTCTAGTCACTCATGCCTTCGGAAGCCTTATTAATCGCTTTAAATGCTTTTATAGTCTCATTATTGATTTTAAGTTGAATATTCTTACATTTTTGGTTAACAAAGATTGTAATTGAATGTTTGCCTCGAGAAACATGAAGCGAAAGCCATCTATTGACAAGAAAAGTTCTTTTATAGTCACTCATTCCTTTGAAAGCGTTATTATTGGTTTTAAATGGATTTATAATCTCATTATTGATTTTAAGTTAAATTTTCTTACAATTTTGTTTAAAACAGAATATAATTGAATGTTTGCCTCGAGAAACTTGAGGCGAAAGCTATCCATTGACAACAAAAGTTTATTTATAGTCACTCATGCCATTCGGAAGCCTTATTACTCGTTAAAATAGTTTTATAGTCTCATTGTTGATTTTAAGTTGAATATTCTTACATTTTTGGTTAACAAAGTTTGTAATTGAATGTTTCCCTCGGGAAACGTGAAGCGAAAGCCATCTATTGACAAGAAAAGTTCATTTATAGTCACTCATTCCTTTGAAATCGTTATTATTGATTCTAAATGGATTTATAATCTCATTATGGATTTTAAGTTCAATTTTCTTATAATTTTGGTTAAAACAGAATATAATTGAATGTTTACCTCAAGAAACGTGAAGCGAAAGCCATCTATTGATATGAAAGGTTCATTTATAGTCACTAATACCTTTGAAAGCGTTATTATTGGTTTTGAATGGATTTATAATCTCATTATTGATTTTAAGTTCAATTTTCTTACAATTTTGTTTAAAACAGAATATAATTGAATGTTTTCCTCGAGAAACATGATTCGAAAACCATCCATTGACAAGGAAAGTTTAGTTATAGTCACTCATGCCTTCGGAAGCCTTATTAATCGCTTTAAATGCTTTTATAGTCTCATTATTGATTTTAAGTTGAATATTCTTACATTTTTGGTTAACAAAGATTGTAATTGAATGTTTGCCTCGAGAAACTTGAAGCGAAAGCCATTTATTGACAAGAAAAGTTCATTTATAGTCACTCATTCCTTTGAAAGCGTTATTATTGGTTTTAAATGGATTTATAATCTCATTATTGATTTTAAGTTCAATTTTCTTACAATTTTGGTTAAAACAGAATATAATTGAATGTTTGCCTCGAGAAACGTGACGCGAAAGCCACCCATTGACAAGGAAAGTTTAGTTATAGTCACTCATGCCTTCTGAAGCCTTATTAATCGCTTTAAATGCTTTTATAATCTCATTATTGATTTTAAGTTGAATATTCTTATATTTTTGGTTAACAAGGATTGTAATTGAATGTTTGCCTCGAGAAACGTGAAGCGAAAGCCATCTATTGACAAGAAAAGTTCATTTATAGTCACTCATTCCTTTGAAAGCGTTATAATTGGTTTTAAATGAATTTATAATCTCATTATGGATTTTAAGTTCAATTTTCTTATAATTTTGGTTAAAACAGAATATAATTGAATGTTTACCTCGAGAAACGTGAAGCGAAAGCCATATATTGACAAGAAAAGTTCATTTATAGTCACTCATTCCTTTGAAATAGTTATTATTGGTTTTAAATGGATTTATAATCTCATTATGGATTTTAAGTTCAATTTTCTTATAATTTTGGTTAAAACAGAATATAATTGAATGTTTACCTCGAGAAACGTGAAGCGAAAGCCATCTATTGTTAAGAAAGGTTCATTTATAGTCACTAATACCTTTGAAAGCGTTATTATTGGTTTTGAATGGATTTATAATCTCATTATTGATTTTAAGTTCAATTTTCTTACAATTTTGTTTAAAACAAAATATAATTGAATGTTTGCCTCCAGAAACGTGACGCGAAAGCCATCCATTGACAAGAAAAGTTTAGTTATAGTCACTCATGCCTTCGGAAGCCTTATTAATCGCTTTAAATGCTTTTATAGTCTCATTATTGATTTTAAGTTGAATATTCTTACATTTTTGGTTAACAAAGATTGTAATTGAATGTTTGCCTCGAGAAACTTGAAGCGAAAGCCATTTATTGACAAGAAAAGTTCATTTATAGTCACTCATTCCTTTGAAAGCGTTATTATTGGTTTTAAATGGATTTATAATCTCATTATTGATTTTAAGTTCAATTTTCTTACAATTTTGGTTAAAACAGAATATAATTGAATGTTTGCCTCGAGAAACGTGACGCGAAAGCCATCCATTGACAAGGAAAGTTTAGTTCTAGTCACTCATGCCTTCGGAAGCCTTATTAATCGCTTTAAATGCTTTTATAGTCTCATTATTGATTTTAAGTTGAATATTCTTACATTTTTGGTTAACAAAGATTGTAATTGAATGTTTGCCTCGAGAAACTTGAAGCGAAAGCCATTTATTGACAAGAAAAGTTCATTTATAGTCACTCATTCCTTTGAAAGCGTTATTATTGGTTTTAAATGGATTTATAATCTCATTATTGATTTTAAGTTCAATTTTTTTAAATTTTGTTTCAAACAGAATATAATTGAATGTTTGCCTCGAGAAACATGACGCGAAAGCCATCCATTGACAACAAAAGTTTATTTATAGTCACTCATGCCATTCGGAAGCCTTATTACTCGCTTAAAATAGTTTTATAGTCTCATTGTTGATTTTAAGTTGAATATTCTTACATTTTTGGTTAACAGAGTTTGTAATTGAATGTTCGCCTGGGGAAACGTGAAGCGAAACCCATCTATTGACAAGAAAAGTTCATTTATTTTCACTCATTCCTTTGAAAGCGTTATTATTGGTTTTAAATGGATTTATAATCTCATTATTGATTTTAAGTTCAATTTTCTTACAATTTTTGTTAAAACAGAATATAATTGAATGTTTGCCTCGAGAAACATGACGCGAAAGCCATCCATTGACAAGGAAAGTTTAGTTATAGTCACTCATGCCTTCGGAAGCCTTATTAATCGCTTTAAATGCTTTTATAGTCTCATTATTGATTTTAAGTTGAATATTCTTACATTTTTGGTTAACAAAGATTGTAATTTAATGTTTACCTCGAGAAACGTGAAGCGAAAGCCATCTATTGACAAGAAAAGTTCATTTATAGTCACTAATTCCTTTGAAAGCGTTATAATTGGTTTTAAATGGATTTATAATCTCATTATGGATTTTAAGTTCAATTTTCTTATAATTTTGGTTAAAACAGAATATAATTGAATGTTTACCTCGAGAAACGTGAAGCGAAAGCCATATATTGACAAGAAAAGTTCATTTATAGTCACTCATTCCTTTGAAATCGTTATTATTGGTTTTAAATGGATTTATAATCTCATTATGGATTTTAAGTTCAATTTTCTTATAATTTTGGTTAAAACAGAATATAATTGAATGTTTGCCTCCAGAAACGTGACGCGAAAGCCATCCATTGACAAGGAAAGTTTAGTTATAGTCACTCATGCCTTCGGAAGCCTTATTAATCGCTTTAAATGCTTTTATAGTCTCATTATTGATTTTAAGTTGAATATTCTTACATTTTTGGTTAACAAAGATTGTAATTGAATGTTTGCCTCGAGAAACATGAAGCGAAAGCCATCTATTGACAAGAAAAGTTCTTTTATAGTCACTCATTCCTTTGAAAGCGTTATTATTGGTTTTAAATGGATTTATAATCTCATTATTGATTTTAAGTTAAATTTTCTTACAATTTTGTTTAAAACAGAATATAATTGAATGTTTGCCTCGAGAAACTTGAGGCGAAAGCTATCCATTGACAACAAAAGTTTATTTATAGTCACTCATGCCATTCGGAAGCCTTATTACTCGTTAAAATAGTTTTATAGTCTCATCGTTGATTTTAAGTTGAATATTCTTACATTTTTGGTTAACAAAGTTTGTAATTGAATGTTTCCCTCGGGAAACGTGAAGCGAAAGCCATCTATTGACAAGAAAAGTTCATTTATAGTCACTCATTCCTTTGAAATCGTTATTATTGATTCTAAATGGATTTATAATCTCATTATGGATTTTAAGTTCAATTTTCTTATAATTTTGGTTAAAACAGAATATAATTGAATGTTTACCTCAAGAAACGTGAAGCGAAAGCCATCTATTGATATGAAAGGTTCATTTATAGTCACTAATACCTTTGAAAGCGTTATTATTGGTTTTGAATGGATTTATAATCTCATTATTGATTTTAAGTTCAATTTTCTTACAATTTTGTTTAAAACAGAATATAATTGAATGTTTTCCTCGAGAAACATGATTCGAAAACCATCCATTGACAAGGAAAGTTTAGTTATAGTCACTCATGCCTTCGGAAGCCTTATTAATCGCTTTAAATGCTTTTATAGTCTCATTATTGATTTTAAGTTGAATATTCTTACATTTTTGGTTAACAAAGATTGTAATTGAATGTTTGCCTCGAGAAACTTGAAGCGAAAGCCATTTATTGACAAGAAAAGTTCATTTATAGTCACTCATTCCTTTGAAAGCGTTATTATTGGTTTTAAATGGATTTATAATCTCATTATTGATTTTAAGTTCAATTTTCTTACAATTTTGGTTAAAACAGAATATAATTGAATGTTTGCCTCGAGAAACGTGACGCGAAAGCCACCCATTGACAAGGAAAGTTTAGTTATAGTCACTCATGCCTTCTGAAGCCTTATTAATCGCTTTAAATGCTTTTATAATCTCATTATTGATTTTAAGTTGAATATTCTTATATTTTTGGTTAACAAAGATTGTAATTGAATGTTTGCCTCGAGAAACGTGAAGCGAAAGCCATCTATTGACAAGAAAAGTTCATTTATAGTCACTCATTCCTTTGAAAGCGTTATAATTGGTTTTAAATGAATTTATAATCTCATTATGGATTTTAAGTTCAATTTTCTTATAATTTTGGTTAAAACAGAATATAATTGAATGTTTACCTCGAGAAACGTGAAGCGAAAGCCATATATTGACAAGAAAAGTTCATTTATAGTCACTCATTCCTTTGAAATAGTTATTATTGGTTTTAAATGGATTTATAATCTCATTATGGATTTTAAGTTCAATTTTCTTATAATTTTGGTTAAAACAGAATATAATTGAATGTTTACCTCGAGAAACGTGAAGCGAAAGCCATCTATTGTTAAGAAAGGTTCATTTATAGTCACTAATACCTTTGAAAGCGTTATTATTGGTTTTGAATGGATTTATAATCTCATTATTGATTTTAAGTTCAATTTTCTTACAATTTTGTTTAAAACAAAATATAATTGAATGTTTGCCTCCAGAAACGTGACGCGAAAGCCATCCATTGACAAGAAAAGTTTAGTTATAGTCACTCATGCCTTCGGAAGCCTTATTAATCGCTTTAAATGCTTTTATAGTCTCATTATTGATTTTAAGTTGAATATTCTTACATTTTTGGTTAACAAAGATTGTAATTGAATGTTTGCCTCGAGAAACTTGAAGCGAAAGCCATTTATTGACAAGAAAAGTTCATTTATAGTCACTCATTCCTTTGAAAGCGTTATTATTGGTTTTAAATGGATTTATAATCTCATTATTGATTTTAAGTTCAATTTTCTTACAATTTTGGTTAAAACAGAATATAATTGAATGTTTGCCTCGAGAAACGTGACGCGAAAGCCATCCATTGACAAGGAAAGTTTAGTTCTAGTCACTCATGCCTTCGGAAGCCTTATTAATCGCTTTAAATGCTTTTATAGTCTCATTATTGATTTTAAGTTGAATATTCTTACATTTTTGGTTAACAAAGATTGTAATTGAATGTTTGCCTCGAGAAACTTGAAGCGAAAGCCATTTATTGACAAGAAAAGTTCATTTATAGTCACTCATTCCTTTGAAAGCGTTATTATTGGTTTTAAATGGATTTATAATCTCATTATTGATTTTAAGTTCAATTTTTTTAAATTTTGTTTCAAACAGAATATAATTGAATGTTTGCCTCGAGAAACATGACGCGAAAGCCATCCATTGACAACAAAAGTTTATTTATAGTCACTCATGCCATTCGGAAGCCTTATTACTCGCTTAAAATAGTTTTATAGTCTCATTGTTGATTTTAAGTTGAATATTCTTACATTTTTGGTTAACAGAGTTTGTAATTGAATGTTCGCCTGGGGAAACGTGAAGCGAAACCCATCTATTGAGAAGAAAAGTTCATTTATTTTCACTCATTCCTTTGAAAGCGTTATTATTGGTTTTAAATGGATTTATAATCTCATTATTGATTTTAAGTTCAATTTTCTTACAATTTTTGTTAAAACAGAATATAATTGAATGTTTGCCTCGAGAAACATGACGCGAAAGCCATCCATTGACAAGGAAAGTTTAGTTATAGTCACTCATGCCTTCGGAAGCCTTATTAATCGCTTTAAATGCTTTTATAGTCTCATTATTGATTTTAAGTTGAATATTCTTACATTTTTGGTTAACAAAGATTGTAATTTAATGTTTACCTCGAGAAACGTGAAGCGAAAGCCATCTATTGACAAGAAAAGTTCATTTATAGTCACTAATTCCTTTGAAAGCGTTATAATTGGTTTTAAATGGATTTATAATCTCATTATGGATTTTAAGTTCAATTTTCTTATAATTTTGGTTAAAACAGAATATAATTGAATGTTTACCTCGAGAAACGTGAAGCGAAAGCCATATATTGACAAGAAAAGTTCATTTATAGTCACTCATTCCTTTGAAATCGTTATTATTGGTTTTAAATGGATTTATAATCTCATTATGGATTTTAAGTTCAATTTTCTTATAATTTTGGTTAAAACAGAATATAATTGAATGTTTGCCTCCAGAAACGTGACGCGAAAGCCATCCATTGACAAGGAAAGTTTAGTTATAGTCACTCATGCCTTCGGAAGCCTTATTAATCGCTTTAAATGCTTTTATAGTCTCATTATTGATTTTAAGTTGAATATTCTTACATTTTTGGTTAACAAAGATTGTAATTGAATGTTTGCCTCGAGAAACTTGAAGCGAAAGCCATCTATTGACAAGAAAAGTTCATTTATAGTCACTCATTCCTTTGAAAGCGTTATTATTGGTTTTAAATGGATTTATAATCTCATTATTGATTTTAAGTTCAATTTTCTTACAATTTTGGTTAAAACAGAATATAATTGAATGTTTGCCTCGAGAAACGTGACGCGAAAGCCACCCATTGACAAGGAAAGTTTAGTTATAGTCACTCATGCCTTCTGAAGCCTTATTAATCGCTTTAAATGCTTTTATAATCTCATTATTGATTTTAAGTTGAATATTCTTATATTTTTGGTTAACAAAGATTGTAATTGAATGTTTGCCTCGAGAAACGTGAAGCGAAAGCCATCTATTGACAAGAAAAGTTCATTTATAGTCACTCATTCCTTTGAAAGCGTTATAATTGGTTTTAAATGGATTTATAATCTCATTATGGATTTTAAGTTCAATTTTCTTATAATTTTGGTTAAAACAGAATATAATTGAATGTTTACCTCGAGAAACGTGAAGCGAAAGCCATATATTGACAAGAAAAGTTCATTTATAGTCACTCATTCCTTTGAAATAGTTATTATTGGTTTTAAATGGATTTATAATCTCATTATGGATTTTAAGTTCAATTTTCTTATAATTTTGGTTAAAACAGAATATAATTGAATGTTTACCTCGAGAAACGTGAAGCGAAAGCCATCTATTGTTAAGAAAGGTTCATTTATAGTCACTAATACCTTTGAAAGCGTTATTATTGGTTTTGAATGGATTTATAATCTCATTATTGATTTTAAGTTCAATTTTCTAACAATTTTGTTTAAAACAAAATATAATTGAATGTTTGCCTCCAGAAACGTGACGCGAAAGCCATCCATTGACAAGAAAAGTTTAGTTATAGTCACTCATGCCTTCGGAAGCCTTATTAATCGCTTTAAATGCTTTTATAGTCTCATTATTGATTTTAAGTTGAATATTCTTTCATTTTTGGTTAACAAAGATTGTAATTGAATGTTTGCCTCGAGAAACTTGAAGCGAAAGCCATTTATTGACAAGAAAAGTTCATTTATAGTCACTCATTTCTTTGAAAGCGTTATTATTGGTTTTAAATGGATTTATAATCTCATTATTGATTTTAAGTTCAATTTGCTTAAATTTTGTTTCAAACAGAATATAATTGAATGTTTGCCTCGAGAAACATGACGCGAAAGCCATCCATTGACAACAAAAGTTTATTTATAGTCACTCATGCCATTCGGAAGCCTTATTACTCGCTTAAAATAGTTTTATAGTCTCATTGTTGATTTTAAGTTGAATATTCTTACATTTTTGGTTAACAAAGTTTGTAATTGAATGTTTGCCTCGGGAAACGTGAAGCGAAACCCATCTATTGACAAGAAAAGTTCATTTATAGTCACTCATTCCTTTGAAAGCGTTATTATTGGTTTTAAATGGATTTATAATCTCATTATTGATTTTAAGTTCAATTTTCTTACAATTTTGGTTAAAACAGAATATAATTGAATGTTTGCCTCGAGAAATGTGACGCGAAAGCCACCCATTGAAGAGGAAAGTTTAGTTATAGTCACTCACGCCTTCGGAAGCCTTATTAATCGCTTTAAATGCTTTTATAATCTCATTATTGATTTTAAGTTGAATATTCTTATATTTTTGGTTAACAATGATTGTAATTGAATGTTTGCCTCGAGAAACGTGAAGCGAAAGCCATCTATTGACAAGAAAAGTTCATTTATAGTCACTTATTCCTTTGAAAGCGTTATAATTGGTTTTAAATGGATTTATAATCTCATTATGGATTTTAAGTTCAATTTTCTTATAATTTTCGTTAAAACAGAATATAATTGAATGTTTACCTCGAGAAACGTGAAGCGAAAGCCATATATTGACAAGAAAAGTTCATTTATAGTCACTCATTCCTTTGAAATCGTTATTATTGGTTTTAAATGGATTTATAATCTCATTATGGATTTTAAGTTCAATTTTCTTATAATTTTGGTTAAAACAGAATATAATTGAATGTTTGCCTCCAGAAACGTGACGCGAAAGCCATCCATTGACAAGGAAAGTTTAGTTATAGTCACTCATGCCTTCGGAAGCCTTATTAATCGCTTTAAATGCTTTTATAGTCTCATTATTGATTTTAAGTTGAATATTCTTACATTTTTGGTTAACAAAGATTGTAATTGAATGTTTGCCTCGAGAAACTTGAAGCGAAAGCCATTTATTGACAAGAAAAGTTCATTTATAGTCACTCATTCCTTTGAAAGCGTTATAATTGGTTTTAAATGGATTTATAATCTCATTATGGATTTTAAGTTCAATTTTCTTATAATTTTGGTTAAAACAGAATATAATTGAATGTTTACCTCGAGAAACGTGAAGCGAAAGCCATATATTGACAAGAAAAGTTCATTTATAGTCACTCACTCCTTTGAAATCGTTATTATTGGTTTTAAATGGATTTATAATCTCATTATGGATTTTAAGTTCAATTTTCTTATAATTTTGGTTAAAACAGAATATAATTGAATGTTTGGCTCCAGAAACGTGACGCGAAAGCCATCCATTGACAAGGAAAGTTTAGTTATAGTCACTCATGCCTTCGGAAGCCTTATTAATCGCTTTAAATGCTTTTATAGTCTCATTATTGATTTTAAGTTGAATATTCTTACATTTTTGGTTAACAAAGATTGTAATTGAATGTTTGCCTCGAGAAACTTGAAGCGAAAGCCATTTATTGACAAGAAAAGTTCATTTATAGTCACTAATACCTTTGAAAGCGTTATTATTGGTTTTGAATGGATTTATAATCTCATTATTGATTTTAAGTTCAATTTTCTTACAATTTTGTTTAAAACAAAATATAATTGAATGTTTGCCTCCAGAAACGTGACGCGAAAGCCATCCATTGACAAGAAAAGTTTAGTTATAGTCACTCATGCCTTCGGAAGCCTTATTAATCGCTTTAAATGCTTTTATAGTCTCATTATTGATTTTAAGTTGAATATTCTTACATTTTTGGTTAACAAAGATTGTAATTGAATGTTTGCCTCGAGAAACTTGAAGCGAAAGCCATTTATTGACAAGAAAAGTTCATTTATAGTCACTCATTCCTTTGAAAGCGTTATTATTGGTTTTAAATGGATTTATAATCTCATTATTGATTTTAAGTTCAATTTGCTTAAATTTTGTTTCAAACAGAATATAATTGAATGTTTGCCTCGAGAAACATGACGCGAAAGCCATCCATTGACAACAAAAGTTTATTTATAGTCACTCATGCCATTCGGAAGCCTTATTACTCGCTTAAAATAGTTTTATAGTCTCATTGTTGATTTTAAGTTGAATATTCTTACATTTTTGGTTAACAAAGTTTGTAATTGAATGTTTGCCTCGGGAAACGTGAAGCGAAACCCATCTATTGACAAGAAAAGTTCATTTATAGTCACTCATTCCTTTGAAAGCGTTATTATTGGTTTTAAATTGATTTATAATCTCATTATTGATTTTAAGTTCAATTTTCTTACAATTTTGGTTAAAACAGAATATAATTGAATGTTTGCCTCGAGAAACGTGACGCGAAAGCCACCCATTGAGGAGGAAAGTTTAGTTATAGTCACTCACGCCTTCGGAAGCCTTATTAATCGCTTTAAATGCTTTTATAATCTCATTATTGATTTTAAGTTGAATATTCTTATATTTTTGGTTAACAATGATTGTAATTGAATGTTTGCCTCGAGAAACGTGAAGAGAAAGCCATCTATTGATAAAAAAAGTTCATTTATAGTCACTCATTCCTTTGAAAGCGTTATAATTGGTTTTAAATGGATTTATAATCTCATTATGGATTTTAAGTTCAATTTTCTTATAATTTTCGTTAAAACAGAATATAATTGAATGTTTACCTCGAGAAACGTGAAGCGAAAGCCATATATTGACAAGAAAAGTTCATTTATAGTCACTCATTCCTTTGAAATCGTTATTATTGGTTTTAAATGGATTTATAATCTCATTATGGATTTTAAGTTCAATTTTCTTATAATTTTGGTTAAAACAGAATATAATTGAATGTTTGCCTCCAGAAACGTGACGCGAAAGCCATCCATTGACAAGGAAAGTTTAGTTATAGTCACTCATGCCTTCGGAAGCCTTATTAATCGCTTTAAATGCTTTTATAGTCTCATTATTGATTTTAAGTTGAATATTCTTACATTTTTGGTTAACAAAGATTGTAATTGAATGTTTGCCTCGAGAAACTTGAAGCGAAAGCCATTTATTGACAAGAAAAGTTCATTTATAGTCACTCATTCCTTTGAAAGCGTTATAATTGGTTTTAAATGGATTTATAATCTCATTATGGATTTTAAGTTCAATTTTCTTATAATTTTGGTTAAAACAGAATATAATTGAATGTTTACCTCCAGAAACGTGAAGCGAAAGCCATATATTGACAAGAAAAGTTCATTTATAGTCACTCACTCCTTTGAAATCGTTATTATTGGTTTTAAATGGATTTATAATCTCATTATGGATTTTAAGTTCAATTTTCTTATAATTTTGGTTAAAACAGAATATAATTGAATGTTTGCCTCCAGAAACGTGACGCGAAAGCCATCCATTGACAAGGAAAGTTTAGTTATAGTCACTCATGCCTTCGGAAGCCTTATTAATCGCTTTAAATGCTTTTATAGTCTCATTATTGATTTTAAGTTGAATATTCTTACATTTTTGGTTAACAAAGATTGTAATTGAATGTTTGCCTCGAGAAACTTGAAGCGAAAGCCATTTATTGACAAGAAAAGTTCATTTATAGTCACTCATTCCTTTGAAAGCGTTATTATTGGTTTTAAATGGATTTATAATCTCATAATTGATTTTAAGTTCAATTTTCTTACAATTTTGGTTAAAACAGAATATAATTGAATGTTTGCCTCGAGAAACGTGACACGAAAGCCACCCATTGACAAGGAAAGTTTAGTTATAGTCACTCATGCCTTCGGAAGCCTTATTAATCGCTTTAAATGCTTTTATAATCTCATTATTGATTTTAAGTTGAATATTCTTATATTTTTGGTTAACAAAGATTGTAATTGAATGTTTGCCTCGAGAAACGTGAAGCGAAAGCCATTTATTGACAAGAAAAGTTCATTTATAGTCACTCATTCCTTTGAAAGCGTTATTATTGGTTTTAAATGGATTTATAATCTCATTATTGATTTTAAGTTCAATTTTCTTACAATTTTGGTTAAAACATAATATAATTGAATGTTTGCCTTGAGAAACGTGACGCGAAAGCCACCCATTGACAAGGAAAGTTTAGTTATAGTCACTCATGCCTTCGGAAGCCTTATTAATCGCTTTAAATGCTTTTATAATCTCATTATTGATTTTAAGTTGAATATTCTTATATTTTTTGTTAACAAAGATTGTAATTGAATGTTTGCCTCGAGAAACATGAAGCGAAAGCCATCTATTGACAAGAAAAGTTCATTTACAGTCACTCATTCCTTTGAAAGCGTTATAATTGGTTTTAAATGGATTTATAATCACATTATGGATTTTAAGTTCAATTTTCTTATAATTTTGGTTAAAACAGAATATAATTGAATGTTTACCTCGAGAAACGTGAAGCGAAAGCCATATATTGACAAGAAAAGTTCATTTATAGTCACTCAATCCTTTGAAATCGTTATTATTGGTTTTAAATGGATTTATAATCTCATTATGGATTTTAAGTTCAATTTTCTTATAATTTTGGTTAAAACAGAATATAATTGAATGTTTGGCTCCAGAAACGTGACGCGAAAGCCATCCATTGACAATGAAAGTTTAGTTATAGTCACTCATGCCTTCGGAAGCCTTATTAATCGCTTTAAATGCTTTTATAGTCTCATTATTGATTTTAAGTTGAATATTCTTACATTTTTGGTTAACAAAGATTGTAATTGAATGTTTGCCTCGAGAAACTTGAAGCGAAAGCTATTTATTGACAAGAAAAGTTCATTTATAGTCACTCATTCCTTTGAAAGCGTTATAATTGGTTTTAAATGGATTTATAATCTCATTATTGATTTTAAGTTCAATTTTCTTACAATTTTGTTTAAAACAAAATATAATTGAATGTTTTCCTCGAGAAACATGACGCGAAAACCATCAATTGATAACAAAAGTTTATTTATAGTCACTCATGCCTTCGGAAGCCTTAGTACTCGCTTTAAATAGTTTTATAGTCTCATTATTGATTTTAAGTTGAATATTCTTACATTTTTGGTTAAAACAGATTATAATTGAATGTTAGCCTCGGGAAACGTGAAGCGAAACCCATCTATTGACAAGAAAAGTTCATTTATAGTCACTTATTCCTTTGAAATCGTTATTATTGGTTTTAAATGGATTTATAATCTCATTATTGATTTTAAGTTCAATTTTCTTAAATTTTGTTTCAAACAGAATATAATTGAATGTTTGCCTCGAGAAACATGACGCGAAAGCCATCCATTGACAACAAAAGTTTATTTATAGTCACTCATGCCATTCGGAAGCCTTATTACTCGCTTAAAATAGTTTTATATTCTCATTGTTGATTTTAAGTTGAATATTCTTACATTTTTTGTTAACAAAGTTTGTAATTGAATGTTTGCCTGGGGAACCATGAAGCGAAAGCCATCTATTGACAAGAAAAGTTCATTTATAGTCACTCATTCCTTTGAAAGCGTTATTATTGGTTTTAAATGGATTTATAATCTCATTATTGATTTTAAGTTCAATTTTCTTACAATTTTGGTCAAAACAGAATATAATTGAATGTTTGCCCCGAGAAACATGACGCGAAAGCCATCCATTCACAAGGAAAGTTTAGTTATAGTCACTCATGCCTTCGGAAGCCTTATTAATCGCTTTAAATGCTTTTATAGTCTCATTATTGATTTTAAGGTGAATATTCTTACATTTTTGGTTAACAAAGATTGTAATTGAATGTTTGCCTCGAAAAACGTGAAGCGAAAGCCATCTATTGACAAGAAAAGTTCATTTATAGTCACTCATTCCTTTGAAAGCGTTATTATTGGTTTTTAATGGATTTATAATCTCATTATTGATTTTAAGTTCAATTTTCTTACAATTTTGTTTAAAACAGAATATAATTGAATGTTTGCCTCGAGCAACATGACACGAAAGCCATCCATTGACCACAAAAGTTTATTTATAGTCACTCATGCCATTCGGAAGCCTTATTACTCGCTTAAAATAGTTTTATAGTCTCATTGTTGATTTTAAGTTGAATATTCTTACATTTTTGGTTAACAAAGCTTGTAATTGAATGTTTGCCTCGGGAAACGTAAAGCGAAACCCATCTATTGACAAGAAAAGTTCATTTATAGTCACTCATTCCTTTGAAAGCGTTATTATTGGTTTTAAATGGATTTATAATCTCATTATTGATTTTAAGTTCAATTTTCTTACAATTTTGGTTAAAACAGAATATAATTGAATGTTTGCCTCGAGAAACGTGACGCGAAAGCCACCCATTGACAAGGAAAGTTTAGTTATAGTCACTTATGCCTTCGGAAGCCTTATTAATCGCTTTAAATGCTTTTATAATCTCATTATTGATTTTAAGTTGAATATTCTTATATTTTTGGTTAACAAAGATTGTAATTGAATGTTTGCCTCGAGAAACTTGAAGCGAAAGCCATTTATTGACAAGAAAAGTTCATTTAAAGTCACTCATTCCTTTGAAAGCGTTATTATTGGTTTTAAATGGATTTATATTCTCAGTACTGAATTTAAGTTCTATTTTCTTACAATTTTGGTTAAAACAGAATATAATTGAATGTTTGCCTCGAGAAACGTGGCGCGAAAGCCACCCATTGACAAGAAAAGTTTAGTTATAGTCACTCATGCCTTCGGAAGCCTTATTAATCGCTTTAAATGCTTTTATAATCTCATTATTGATTTTAAGTTGAATTTTCTTATATTTTTGGTTAACAAAGATTGTAATTGAATGTTTGCCTTGAGAAACGTTAAGCGAAAGCCATCTATTGACAAGAAAAGTTCATTTATAGTCACTCATTCCTTTGAAAGCGTTATAATTGGTTTTAAATGGATATATAATCTCATTATGGATTTTAAGTTCAATTTTCTTATAATTTTGGTTAAAACAGAATAAAATTGAATGTTTACCTCGAGAAACGTGAAGCGAAAGCCATATATTGACAAGAAAAGTTCATTTATAGTCACTCATTCCTTTGAAATCGTTATTATTGGTTTTAAATGGATTTATAATCTCATTATGGATTTTAAGTTCAATTTTCTTATAATTTTGGTTAAAACAGAATAAAATTGAATGTTTACCTCGAGAAACGTGAAGAGAAAGCCATATATTGACAAGAAAAGTTCATTTATAGTCACTCATTCCTTTGAAATCGTTATTATTGGTTTTAAATGGATTTATAATCTCATTATTAATTTTAAGTTCAATTTTCTTACAATTTTGTTTAAAACATAATATAATTGAATGTTTGCCTCGAGAAACATGACGCGAAAGCCATCCATTGACAACAAAAGTTTATTTATAGTCACTCATGCCTTCGGAAGCCTTATTACCCACTTTAAATAGTTTTATAGTTTCATTATTGATTTTAAGTTGAATATTCTTACATTTTTCGTTAAAACAGATTATAATTGAATGTTAGCCTCGGGAAACGTGAAGTGAAACCCATCTATTGACAAGAAAAGTTCATTTAAAGTCACTCATTCCTTTGAAAGCGTTATTATTGGTTTTAAATGGATTTATAATCTCAGTATTGAATTTAAGTTCAATTTTCTTACAATTTTGGTTAAAACAGAATATAATTGAATGTTTGCCTCAAGAAACGTGACGCGAAAGCCATCCATTGACAAGGAAAGTTTAGTTATAGTCACTCATGCCTTCGGAAGCCTTATTAATCGCTTTAAATGCTTTTATAGTCTCATTATTGATTTTAAGTTGAATATTCTTACATTTTTGGTTAACAAAGATTGTAATTGAATGTTTGCCTCGAGAAACGTGAAGCGAAAGCCATCTATTGACAAGAAAAGTTCATTTATAGTCACTCATTCCTTTGAAAGCGTTATTATTGGTTTTAAATGGATTTATAATCTCATTATTGATTTTAAGTTAAATTTTCTTACAATTTTGTTTAAAACAGAATATAATTGAATGTTTGCCTCGAGAAACATGAGGCGAAAGCTATCCATTGACAACAAAAGTTTATTTATAGTCACTCATGCCATTCGAAGGCCTTATTACTCGTTAAAATAGTTTTATAGTCTCATTGTTGATTTTAAGTTGAATATTCTTACATTTTTGGTTAACAAAGTTTGTAATTGAATGTTTCCCTCGGGAAACGTGAAGCGAAAGCCATCTATTGACAAGAAAAGTTCATTTATAGTCACTCATTCCTTTGAAATCGTTATTATTGATTTTAAATGGATTTATAATCTCATTATGGATTTTAAGTTCAATTTTCTTATAATTTTGGTTAAAACAGAATATAATTGAATGTTTACCTCGAGAAACGTGAAGCGAAAGCCATCTATTGATAAGAAAGGTTCATTTATAGTCACTAATACCTTTGAAAGCGTTATTATTGGTTTTGAATGGATTTATAATCTCATTATTGATTTTAAGTTCAATTTTCTTACAATTTTGTTTAAAACAGAATATAATTGAATGTTTGCCTCGAGAAACATGACGCGAAAGCCATCCATTGACAACAAAAGTTTATTTATAGTCACTCATGCCTTCGGAAGCCTTATTACCCACTTTAAATAGTTTTATAGTTTCATTATTGATTTTAAGTTGAATATTCTTACATTTTTCGTTAAAACAGATTATAATTGAATGTTAGCCTCGGGAAACGTGAAGTGAAACCCATCTATTGACAAGAAAAGTTCATTTAAAGTCACTCATTCCTTTGAAAGCGTTATTATTGGTTTTAAATGGATTTATAATCTCAGTATTGAATTTAAGTTCAATTTTCTTACAATTTTGGTTAAAACAGAATATAATTGAATGTTTGCCTCAAGAAACGTGACGCGAAAGCCATCCATTGACAAGGAAAGTTTAGTTATAGTCACTCATGCCTTCGGAAGCCTTATTAATCGCTTTAAATGCTTTTACAGTCTCATTATTGATTTTAAGTTGAATATTCTTATATTTTTAGTTAACAAAGATTGTAATTGAATGTTTGCCTCGAGAAACGTGAAGCGAAAGCCATCTATTGACAAGAAAAGTTTAGTTATAGTCACTCATGCCTTCGGAAGCCTTATTAATCGCTTTAAATGCTTTTACAGTCTCATTATTGATTTTAAGTTGAATATTCTTACATTTTTAGTTAACAAAGATTGTAATTGAATGTTTGCCTCGAGAAACGTGAAGCAAAAGCCATCTATTGACAAGAAAAGTTCATTTATAGTCACTCATTCCTTTGAAAACGTTATAATTGGTTTTAAATGGATTTATAATCTCTTTATGAATTTTAAGTTCAATTTTCTTATAATTTTGGTTAAAAGAAAATATAATTCAATGTTTACCTCGAGAAACGTGAAGCGAAAGCCATATATTGACAAGAAAAGTTCATTTATAGTCACTCGTTCCTTTGAAATCGTTATTATTGGTTTTAAATGGATTTATAATCTCATTATGGATTTTAAGTTCAATTTTCTTATAATTTTGGTTAAAACAGAATATAATTGAATGTTTGCCTCCAGAAACGTGACGCGAAAGCCATCCATTGACAAGGAAAGTTTAGTTATAGTCACTCATGCCTTCGGAAGCCTTATTAATCGCTTTAAATGCTTTTATAGTCTCATTATTGATTTTAAGTTGAATATTCTTACATTTTTGGTTAACAAAGATTGTAATTGAATGTTTGCCTCGAGAAACTTGAAGCGACAGCCATTTATTGACAAGAAAACTTCATTTATAGTCACTCATTCCTTTGAAAGCGTTATTATTGGTTTTAAATGGATTTATAATCTCATTATTGATTTTAAGTTCAATTTTCTTACAATTTTGGTTAAAACAGAATATAATTGAATGTTTACCTTGAGAAACGTGACGCGAAAGCCACCCATTGACAAGGAAAGTTTAGTTATAGTCACTCATGCCTTCGGAAGCCTTATTAATCGCTTTAAATGCTTTTATAATCTCATTATTGATTTTAAGTTGAATATTCTTATATTTTTGGTTAACAAAGATTGTAATTGAATGTTTGCCTCGAGAAACGTGAAGCGAAAGCCATCTATTGACAAGAAAAGTTCATTTATAGTCACTCATTCCTTTGAAAGCGTTATAATTGGTTTTAAATGGATTTATAATCTCATTATGGATTTTAAGTTTAATTTTCTTATAATTTTGGTTAAAACAGAATATAATTGAATGTTTACCTCGAGAAACGTGAAGCGAAAACCATATATTGACAAGAAAAGTTCATTTATAGTCACTCATTCCTTTGAAATCGTTATTATTGATTTTAAATGGATTTATAATCTCATTATGGATTTTAAGTTCAATTTTCTTATAATTTTGGTTAAAACAGAATATAATTGAATGTTTGCCTCCAGAAACGTGACGCGAAAGCCATCCATTGACAAGGAAAGTTTAGTTATTGTCACTCATGCCTTCGGAAGCCTTATTAATCGCTTTAATTGCTTTTATAGTCTCATTATTGATTTTAAGTTGAATATTCTTACATTTTTGGTTAACAAAGATTGTAAATGAATGTTTGCCTCTAGAAACTTGAAGCGAAAGCCATTTATTGACAAGAAAAGTTCATTTATAGTCACTCATTCCTTTGAAAGCGTTATTATTGGTTTTAAATGGATTTATAATCTCATTATTGATTTTAAGTTCAATTTTCTTACAATTTTGGTTAAAACAGAATATTATTGAATGTTTGCCTCGAGAAACGTGACGCGAAAGCCACCCATTGACAAGGAAAGTTTAGTTATAGTCACTCATGCCTTCGGAAGCCTTATTAATCGCTTTAAATGCTTTTATAATCTCATTATTGATTTTAAGTTGAATATTCTTATATTTTTGGTTAACAAAGATTGTAATTGAATGTTTGCCTCGAGAAACGTGAAGCGAAAGCCATCTATTGACAAGAAAAGTTCATTTATAGTCACTCATTCCTTTGAAAGCGTTATAATTGGTTTTAAATGGATTTATAATCTCATTATGGATTTTAAGTTCAATTTTCTTATAATTTTGGTTAAAACAGAATATAATTGAATGTTTACCTCGAGAAACGTGAAGCGAAAGCCATATATTGACAAGAAAAGTTCATTTATAGTCACTCATTCCTTTGAAATCGTTATTATTGGTTTTAAATGGATTTATAATCTCATTGTGGATTTTAAGTTCAATTTTCTTATAATTTTGGTTAAAACAGAATATAATTGAATGTTTGCCTCCAGAAACGTGACGCGAAAGCCATCCATTGACAAGGAAAGTTTAGTTATAGTCACTCATGCCTTCGGAAGCCTTATTAATCGCTTTAAATGCTTTTATAGTCTCATTATTGATTTTAAGTTGAATATTCTTACATTTTTGGTTAACAAAGATTGTAATTGAATGTTTGCCTCGAGAAACTTGAAGCGAAAGCTATTTATTGACAAGAAAAGTTCATTTATAGTCACTCATTCCTTTGAAAGCGTTATTATTGATTTTAAATGGATTTATAATCTCATTATTGATTTTAAGTTCCATTTTTATAAATTTTGTTTCAAACAGAATATAATTGAATGTTTGCCTCGAGAAACATGACGCGAAAGCCATCTATTGACAACAAAAGTTTATTTATAGTCACTCATGCCATTCGGAAGCCTTATTACTCGCTTAAAATAGTTTTATAGTCTCATTGTTGATTTTAAGTTGAAAATTCTTACATTTTTGGTTAACAAAGTTTGTAATTGAATGTTTGCCAGGGGAAATATGAAGCGAAAGCCATCTATTGACAAGAAAAGTTCATTTATAGTCACTCATTCCTTTGAAATCGTTATTATTGGTTTTAAATGGATTTATAATCTCATTATTGATTTTAAGTTCAATTTTCTTACAATTTTGGTTAAAACAGAATATAATTGAATGTTTGCCTCAAGAAACGTGACGCGAAAGCCATCCATTGACAAGGAAAGTTTAGTTATAGTCACTCATGCCTTCGGAAGCCTTATTAATCGCTTTAAATGCTTTTATAGTCTCATTATTGATTTTAAGTTGAATATTCTTACATTTTTGGTTAACAGAGATTGTAATTGAATGTTTGCCTCGAGAAACGTGAAGCGAAAGCCATCTATTGACAAGAAAAGTTCATTTATAGTCACTCATTCATTTGAAAGCGTTATTATTGGTTTTAAATGGATTTATAATCTCATTATTGATTTTAAGTTAAATTTTCTTACAATTTTGTTTAAAACAGAATATAATTGAATGTTTGCCTCGAGAAACATGAGGCGAAAGCTATCCATTGACAACAAAAGTTTATTTATAGTCACTCATGCCATTCGGAGGCCTTATTACTCGTTAAAATAGTTTTATAGTCTCATTGTTGATTTTAAGTTGAATATTCTTACATTTTTGGTTAACAAAGTTTGTAATTGAATGTTTCCCTCGGGAAACGTGAAGCGAAAGCCATCTATTGACAAGAAAAGTTCATTTATAGTCACTCATTCCTTTGAAATCGTTATTATTGATTTTAAATGGATTTATAATCTCATTATGGATTTTAAGTTCAATTTTCTTATAATTTTGGTTAAAACAGAATATAATTGAATGTTTACCTCGAGAAACGTGAAGCGAAAGCCATCTATTGATAAGAAAGGTTCATTTATAGTCACTAATACCTTTGAAAGCGTTATTATTGGTTTTGAATGGATTTATAATCTCATTATTGATTTTAAGTTCAATTTTCTTACAATTTTGTTTAAAACAGAATATAATTGAATGTTTTCCTCGAGAAACATGATTCGAAAACCATCCATTGACAAGAAAAGTTTATTTATAGTCACTCATGCCTTCGGAAGCCTTATTACCCGCTTTAAATAGTTTTATAGTCTCATTATTGATTTTAAGTTGAATATTCTTACATTTTTTGTTAAAACAGATTATAATTGAATGTTAGCCTCGGGAAACGTGAAGCGAAACTCATCTATTGAGAAGAAAAGTTCATTTAAAGTCACTCATTCTTTTGACAGTGTTATTATTGGTTATAAATGGATTTATAATCTCATTATTGATTTTAAGTTCAATTTTCTTACAATTTTGGTTAAAACAGAATATAATTGAATGTTTGCCTCAAGAAACGTGACGCGAAAGCCATCCATTGACAAGGAAAGTTTAGTTATAGTCACTCATGCCTTCGGAAGCCTTATTAATCGCTTTAAATGCTTTTACAGTCTCATTATTGATTTTAAGTTGAATATTCTTATATTTTTGGTTAACAAAGATTGTAATTGAATGTTTGCCTCGAGAAACGTGAAGCGAAAGCCATTTATTGACAAGAAAAGTTCATTTATAGTCACTCATTCCTTTGAAAGCGTTATTATTGGTTTTAAATGGATTTATAATCTCATTATTGATTTTAAGTTCAATTTTCTTACAATTTTGGTTAAAACAGAATATAATTGAATGTTTGCCTCCAGAAACGTGACGCGAAAGCCATCCATTGACAAGGAAAGTTTAGTTATAGTCACTCATGCCTTCGGAAGCCTTATTAATCGC
Source organism: Theobroma cacao (assembly GCF_053813885.1). Lineage (NCBI taxonomy): Eukaryota > Viridiplantae > Streptophyta > Magnoliopsida > Malvales > Malvaceae > Theobroma > Theobroma cacao. The sequence continues at coordinate 22,429,230 of NC_142647.1, forward strand.
TTTAAATGCTTTTACAGTCTCATTATTGATTTTAAGTTGAATATTCTTATATTTTTGGTTAACAAAGATTGTAATTGAATGTTTGCCTCGAGAAACGTGAAGCGAAAGCCATTTATTGACAAGAAAAGTTCATTTATAGTCACTCATTCCTTTGAAAGCGTTATTATTGGTTTTAAATGGATTTATAATCTCATTATTGATTTTAAGTTCAATTTTCTTACAATTTTGGTTAAAACAGAATATAATTGAATGTTTACCTCGAGAAACGTGACGCGAAAGCCACCCATTGACAAGGAAAGTTTAGTTATAGTCACTCATGCCTTCGGAAGCCTTATTAATCGCTTTAAATGCTTTTATAATCTCATTATTGATTTTAAGTTGAATATTCTTATATTTTTGGTTAACAAAGATTGTAATTGAATGTTTGCCTCGAGAAACGTGAAGCGAAAGCCATCTATTGACAAGAAAAGTTCATTTATAGTCACTCATTCCTTTGAAAGCGTTATAATTGGTATTAAATGGATTTATAATCTCATTATGGATTTTAAGTTTAATTTTCTTATAATTTTGGTTAAAACAGAATATAATTGAATGTTTACCTCGAGAAACGTGAAGCGAAAGCCATATATTGACAAGAAAAGTTCATTTATAGTCACTCATTCCTTTGAAATCGTTATTATTGGTTTTAAATGGATTTATAATCTCATTATGGATTTTAAGTTCAATTTTCTTATAATTTTGGTTAAAACAGAATATAATTGAATGTTTGCCTCCAGAAACGTGACGCGAAAGCCATCCATTGACAAGGAAAGTTTAGTTATAGTCACTCATGCCTTCGGAAGCCTTATTAATCGCTTTAAATGCTTTTATAGTCTCATTATTGATTTTAAGTTGAATATTCTTACATTTTTGGTTAACAAAGACTGTAAATGAATGTTTGCCTCGAGAAACTTGAAGCGAAAGCCATTTATTGACAAGAAAAGTTCATTTATAGTCACTCATTCCTTTGAAAGCGTTATTATTGGTTTTAAATGGATTTATAATCTCATTATTGATTTTAAGTTCAATTTTCTTACAATTTTGGTTAAAACAGAATATAATTGAATGTTTGCCTCGAGAAACGTGACGCGAAAGCCACCCATTGACAAGGAAAGTTTAGTTATAGTCACTCATGCCTTCGGAAGCCTTATTAATCGCTTTAAATGCTTTTATAATCTCATTATTGATTTTAAGTTGAATATTCTTATATTTTTGGTTAACAAATATTGTAATTGAATGTTTGCCTCGAGAAACGTGAAGCGAAAGCCATCTATTGACAAGAAAAGTTCATTTATAGTCACTCATTCCTTTGAAAGCGTTATAATTGGTTTTAAATGGATTTATAATCTCATTATGGATTTTAAGTTCAATTTTCTTATAATTTTGGTTAAAACAGAATATAATTGAATGTTTACCTCGAGAAACGTGAAGCGAAAGCCATATATTGACAAGAAAAGTTCATTTATAGTCACTCATTCCTTTGAAATCGTTATTATTGGTTTTAAATGGATTTATAATCTCATTATGGATTTTAAGTTCAATTTTCTTATAATTTATGTTAAAACAGAATATAATTGAATGTTTGCCTCCAGAAACGTGACGCGAAAGCCATCCATTGACAAGGAAAGTTTAGTTATAGTCACTCATGCCTTCGGAAGCCTTATTAATCGCTTTAAATGCTTTTATAGTCTCATTATTGATTTTAAGTTGAATATTCTTACATTTTTGGTTAACAAAGATTGTAATTGAATGTTTGCCTCGAGAAACTTGAAGCGAAAGCGATTTATTGACAAGAAAAGTTCATTTATAGTCACTCATTCCTTTGAAAGCGTTATTATTGGTTTTAAATGGATTTATAATCTCATTATTGATTTTAAGTTCAATTTTCTTACAATTTTGGTTAAAACAGAATATAATTGAATGTTTACCTCGAGAAACGTGACGCGAAAGCCACCCATTGACAAGGAAAGTTTAGTTATAGTCACTCATGCCTTCGGAAGCCTTATTAATCGCTTTAAATGCTTTTATAATCTCATTATTAATTTTAAGTTGAATATTCTTATATTTTTGGTTAACAAAGATTGTAATTGAATGTTTGCCTCGAGAAACGTGAAGCGAAAGCCATCTATTGACAAGAAAAGTTCATTTATAGTCACTCATTCCTTTGAAAGCGTTATAATTGGTATTAAATGGATTTATAATCTCATTATGGATTTTAAGTTTAATTTTCTTATAATTTTGATTAAAACAGAATATAATTGAATGTTTACCTCGAGAAACGTGAAGCGAAAGCCATATATTGACAAGAAAAGTTCATTTATAGTCACTCATTCCTTTGAAATCGTTATTATTGGTTTTAAATGGACTTATAATCTCATTATGGATTTTAAGTTCAATTTTCTTATAATTTTGGTTAAAACAGAATATAATTGAATGTTTGCCTCCAGAAACGTGACGCGAAAGCCATCCATTGACAAGGAAAGTTTAGTTATAGTCACTCATGCCTTCGGAAGCCTTATTAATCGCTTTAAATGCTTTTACAGTCTCATTATTGATTTTAAGTTGAATATTCTTATATTTTTGGTTAACAAAGATTGTAATTGAATGTTTGCCTCGAGAAACGTGAAGCGAAAGCCATTTATTGACAAGAAAAGTTCATTTATAGTCACTCATTCCTTTGAAAGCGTTATTATTGGTTTTAAATGGATTTATAATCTCATTATTGATTTTAAGTTCAATTTTCTTACAATTTTGGTTAAAACAGAATATAATTGAATGTTTACCTCGAGAAACGTGACGCGAAAGCCACCCATTGACAAGGAAAGTTTAGTTATAGTCACTCATGCCTTCGGAAGCCTTATTAATCGCTTTAAATGCTTTTATAATCTCATTATTGATTTTAAGTTGAATATTCTTATATTTTTGGTTAACAAAGATTGTAATTGAATGTTTGCCTCGAGAAACGTGAAGCGAAAGCCATCTATTGACAAGAAAAGTTCATTTATAGTCACTCATTCCTTTGAAAGCGTTATAATTGGTTTTAAATGGATTTATAATCTCATTATGGATTTTAAGTTTAATTTTCTTATAATTTTGGTTAAAACAGAATATAATTGAATGTTTACCTCGAGAAACGTGAAGCGAAAGCCATATATTGACAAGAAAAGTTCATTTATAGTCACTCATTCCTTTGAAATCGTTATTATTGGTTTTAAATGGATTTATAATCTCATTATGGATTTTAAGTTCAATTTTCTTATAATTTTGGTTAAAACAGAATATAATTGAATGTTTGCCTCCAGAAACGTGACGCGAAAGCCATCCATTGACAAGGAAAGTTTAGTTATAGTCACTCATGCCTTCGGAAGCCTTATTAATCGCTTTAAATGCTTTTATAGTCTCATTATTGATTTTAAGTTGAATATTCTTACATTTTTGGTTAACAAAGACTGTAAATGAATGTTTGCCTCGAGAAACTTGAAGCGAAAGCCATTTATTGACAAGAAAAGTTCATTTATAGTCACTCATTCCTTTGAAAGCGTTATTATTGGTTTTAAATGGATTTATAATCTCATTATTGATTTTAAGTTCAATTTTCTTACAATTTTGGTTAAAACAGAATATAATTGAATGTTTGCCTCGAGAAACGTGACGCGAAAGCCACCCATTGACAAGGAAAGTTTAGTTATAGTCACTCATGCCTTCGGAAGCCTTATTAATCGCTTTAAATGCTTTTATAATCTCATTATTGATTTTAAGTTGAATATTCTTATATTTTTGGTTAACAAATATTGTAATTGAATGTTTGCCTCGAGAAACGTGAAGCGAAAGCCATCTATTGACAAGAAAAGTTCATTTATAGTCACTCATTCCTTTGAAAGCGTTATAATTGGTTTTAAATGGATTTATAATCTCATTATGGATTTTAAGTTCAATTTTCTTATAATTTTGGTTAAAACAGAATATAATTGAATGTTTACCTCGAGAAACGTGAAGCGAAAGCCATATATTGACAAGAAAAGTTCATTTATAGTCACTCATTCCTTTGAAATCGTTATTATTGGTTTTAAATGGATTTATAATCTCATTATGGATTTTAAGTTCAATTTTCTTATAATTTATGTTAAAACAGAATATAATTGAATGTTTGCCTCCAGAAACGTGACGCGAAAGCCATCCATTGACAAGGAAAGTTTAGTTATAGTCACTCATGCCTTCGGAAGCCTTATTAATCGCTTTAAATGCTTTTATAGTCTCATTATTGATTTTAAGTTGAATATTCTTACATTTTTGGTTAACAAAGATTGTAATTGAATGTTTGCCTCGAGAAACTTGAAGCGAAAGCGATTTATTGACAAGAAAAGTTCATTTATAGTCACTCATTCCTTTGAAAGCGTTATTATTGGTTTTAAATGGATTTATAATCTCATTATTGATTTTAAGTGCAATTTTCTTACAATTTTGGTTAAAACAGAATATAATTGAATGTTTACCTCGAGAAACGTGACGCGAAAGCCACCCATTGACAAGGAAAGTTTAGTTATAGTCACTCATGCCTTCGGAAGCCTTATTAATCGCTTTAAATGCTTTTATAATCTCATTATTGATTTTAAGTTGAATATTCTTATATTTTTGGTTAACAAAGATTGTAATTGAATGTTTGCCTCGAGAAACGTGAAGCGAAAGCCATCTATTGACAAGAAAAGTTCATTTATAGTCACTCATTCCTTTGAAAGCGTTATAATTGGTATTAAATGGATTTATAATCTCATTATGGATTTTAAGTTTAATTTTCTTATAATTTTGGTTAAAACAGAATATAATTGAATGTTTACCTCGAGAAACGTGAAGCGAAAGCCATATATTGACAAGAAAAGTTCATTTATAGTCACTCATTCCTTTGAAATCGTTATTATTGGTTTTAAATGGACTTATAATCTCATTATGGATTTTAAGTTCAATTTTCTTATAATTTTGGTTAAAACAGAATATAATTGAATGTTTGCCTCCAGAAACGTGACGCGAAAGCCATCCATTGACAAGGAAAGTTTAGTTATAGTCACTCATGCCTTCGGAAGCCTTATTAATCGCTTTAATTGCTTTTATAGTCTCATTATTGATTTCAAGTTGAATATTCTTACATTTTTTGTTAACAAAGATTGTAAATGAATGTTTGCCTCGAGAAACTTGAAGCGAAAGCCATTTATTGACAAGAAAAGTTCATTTATAGTCACTCATTCCTTTGAAAGCGTTATTATTGGTTTTAAATGGATTTATAATCTCATTATTGATTTTAAGTTCAATTTTCTTACAATTTTGGTTAAAACAGAATATAATTGAATGTTTGCCTCGAGAAACGTGACGCGAAAGCCACCCATTGACAAGGAAAGTGTCACGACCCAAATTCCGGGTCATGACCGGCGCATGGGTCCAATGGACGTAATCCACTAAACCCAAGCAAGCCTATTATTTATTTTACTTATGATTCTATTTATTATCACTAAGTCGTATTTCATGACTTTGAGTCAAAATAGTGATACACATTGCCAACTCGTACTGGCATTACTCTTTTAAAATTTACATTTAAGTTCATCTATACATAACAAAATAATACTCGACCTCCAGCGGAGTGACTCGGATGGATATACAGCTACCGAATGCCGAGACACCTACCAGAAGATGTACACAGATCTACAAGGACACCTCGTCCTAATTATCGGCTACCTCGTGATCTGAAAACATGAATTTGAAAATGGTGAGTATAAACCCAGTGAGTGAACAAGGAAGGGAACAAGCAACAATTAGGAAAAATTTAAAATCATGATGCACTTGTTTCAAACAATGCAATTTAGTTCATTCCTATTTAAAACCCCTCCAAACCCCAGAGTTTTTTTTTTCGCTACAGCGAGCATGAATTTCGATGCAGTGAAAACAAGGCAACAAGATAAACATTTTTCCTCACTCAACAAAAGCCATCCTACTAAACTAATAAAATCAACCTAACATTCATGAAAATTCTCAAAGTATAATGTGTCAAATTTTACGTACATTACAACCATAAATCATTGTCCATCAATTTGCTATATCACACACATTTACATATGTATATATATATACGTATATACCCATCATCATCATCTCACCAACCCATCATCATCATCACCAGCTCATGCGCACTCCCTACTCGCACATGGCTGGGTCATCACCGAATTATGCGCACTCCCTACTCGCACATAACCGGGTCATCCTCGGCTTATGCACACTCCCTACTCGCACATAGCCGAGTCAACATAATTACACAACATTATATTCAAGCACATATGTATATCAACATAATGCAGCCACATAGAAATCCATAATAACCACATTTCATAACATAAACCTTTTCTCAAAAGCTTGTTCCCAAGGCATTCATTTTCATGAAAAATTGCATAAAATCATTCAAACACTTTGTTCAAAACAGTCATATTCCCAAAACAATTTTGATAGGCAGTCCACTCACAGGTGTCGAAAATTCGGATTCCGGGTGAACTCTGACTAATAGTCCTCAGGCGTAATTCCTTTGCCTTTTTCGGACGTCTCACCACCTTGACAAATAACCAAGTCGAGGAATTTACTATATTGTCCCTAAATTGATATAAATTAATTTAAACTACTAATGCTTGATATGTAAATGCACAAATATACCCGATTACCGCTTAATCACGGTATCGATTAAATTCGACCGATCACCCGATTAATCGACGATTGTGTCCAAATCACCTCTAAATTAATTCATTTCTCCTCTAATACCTTAATTTACCACATACATTTAAATAAAGCCAAATTCAGCATTAGAACCCTCACAATTCCTTATAGAAAAAAAAATTTGGTCATTTGGTGTACTAGCATCGAATTTTTTCTACATAACCGTTTCACCTTACTTCATCATTTTCCATGCCATTTTCCTTGAAATAAAAACAATCCCCCATTGATATTCAGCCCTCATGGTTCAGCCAACAAGGAACCCTAGAGAAATTAAATATTTCTTTAGTGTTTTTGTTCATAACCATGCTTAACTATCTCTAAACACTAACATAGTCTAAAATCAAATTATTCCAACAACAATTCCTCTTCCATACCCATTTTTCAGAATTGAATTCATCATGATAACTCAATATTCAACCATGGAAATCAAGAACAAAAGCATGGGTAAGCTAGGTATCAAGGAGAATTAAAGAAATTTTAACTTACCTAGCTTGTTTCCTTGATTTCTTCACTTTTTCTTTGAATTTCCACCTAGGTTTTCTTGTTTTTCCTTTTGTTCTTCCTTTTTTCTGGTTGCTGGATGTCTAGGCCGAATATGGTGAGGGAATTGGGGATTTAATGGGCTGATTTCTATAGAAAATAATAAAATAATCAAGCATGCCATGTGTCACATGCTTATTGGCCAAAATTTTAACTTTTTGACTTTTTCTTCTTAATTTTCCACCAC